>NW_016808057.1:89079-93275 GCF_001698545.2 Rhinopithecus bieti
TTTGAGACGGAGTTTCGCTGTGTCGCCCAGGCTGGAGTGCAGTGGCGCGATCTCGGCTCACTGCAAGCTCCGCCTCCCGGGTTCCCGCCATTCTCCCGCCTCAGCCTCCGAGTAGCTGGGACTACAGGCGCCCGCCACGTCGCCCGGCTAGTTTTTTGTATTTTAGTAGAGACGGGGTTTCACCGTGTTAGCCAGGAGGGTCTCGATCTCCTGACCTCGTGATCCCCCGCCTCGGCCTCCCAAAGTGCTGGGATTACAGGCTTGAGCCACCGCGCCGGGCCTGATTTTTGTACCTTTAGTAGAGATGCGGTTTCACCATGTTGGTCAGGCTGGTCTCGAACTCCTGACCTCGTGATCTGCCCGCCTCCCAAAGTGCTGGGATTACACGTGTGAGCCAAGGCACCCGGCAAAGGTCTTTGTTTTTCAATTAATCATCCTATGTGCAAAGAAAACGCTCCTAAAAAAGATTAGCATGTTTTGACTGGGCACAGTGGCTCACGCCTGTAATAAAATACAAAATTAGCTGAGCATGGTGGCAGATGCCTGTAATCCCAGCTACTTGGAGGCTGAGGCAGAAGAATTGCTTGAACCCAAGAGGCGGAGGTTGCAGTGAGCTGAGATTGTGCCACTGCACTCCAGCCTGGTGACAGAGTAAGACTCTATCTCAAAAAAAAAAAAAAAAAATTAGCATTTTTTATTATTTTAGGTATGAAAACCAAAGTACATGAGTATTAAAACAACCCTGAAGATTTTGTTTCACCTATGGGCATTTCCTAAAGTTCCTTCTATAAATGACCGAAATATGTAGAAAGCCAACAGAGTAAATATATAAAATACAGGATAAACTGCCAACCCCTTCTTCATTAAAAAATAGTTTATCAGATTTACATATCAATATGCTGCATAATTTGAGCTAATAACAAGCCAGAAAAAAGGCCTAAATTTCTTAACTCTCCCTGAGATTCAGAAAACTATTTACATCATAATTACACAGATGAGGAAATAAAGGCTAAAGGACTTAAAAGTACTGGTGGGGTACGGTGGTTCATGCCTGTAATCCCAGCACTCTGGAAGACCGAGATGGGTGGATCACCTGATCTCTGGAGTTCGAAACCAGCCTCGTCAACATGGCGAAACTTCATCTCTCCTAAACATACAAAAATTAGCCAGGCATGGTGGCAGGTGCCTGTAATCCCAGCTACCCATGAGGCTGAGGCAGGCGAATCGCTTAAATCAGGGAGATGGAGGTTGCAGTGAGCTGAGATCGTGCCACTGCACTCCAGCCTGGACAAGAGAGCGAGACTCTGTCTCAATAAATAAATAAATACAAAAATCCACAATCTTTTATCTATACTTTCAGAGTTTGAAAACCTAAAATTTTGTTAACACATTAGTGGCAAAACGTGACCTGAAACCAGGTCTATTTTCAATCTGTCTTTCTCCGCCTGCCATGACAATATCTCTCCCTCAGAAATGTTTCATGATAGAGTGCTAACTCTTATCTACCCTAACTCTATCTATAAACCCCACTGGGGGTGTCATGTTCAGTATGTGCATCATATTACCGTCTTAAATTGGAATTGCTTTTACTTCCAAAGCACATCTGGCCCCCAGGGTTTTACAGAGAAGATAGGGGGCCTGTATCACTGAAGGAAAATAAATGTCTGAATCCACAAAACCAGTTATTGAAGATTGATATAAACACTTAACTTTCTGTTACATCTGTTTTTCCCATATAGTTAACAGGGAAATTCTGAAACAAGTCAATTTCTCTGTACTTTTTGTTTAAAGTTTTGAGTGATGGCATTCATCATCACTCTTGGAAACTGTTCTCCCAAAAAAGCTTTCAGCAAAATATAACTAGGCTTGGACTGAATCAGAGTAACTGTACCTTGCATTTGAGATCTGTTTTCCTATGGATTCAGACACCACATGCATGGAAACTGTTGCCAAATTCTCTTTAGACCAAGCATTTCCATGCTCTGCCTCTAAGGTATCTTGTGTGCTGAGGAACCAAAAAGAAACTAAGCAACTTGGCATCTATAATTCTCTCAAGGCTGTTTTCTTAATCTAAATCTACCTAAATGATGATTATACTTAATTACAAACACTCTGGTTCCAAATAAAAAATTAAATATAGGCCAGGCATGGTGGCTCACACCTGTAATCTCAGCACCTTGGGAAGCCGAGGTGGGTGGATCACCTGAGGTCAGGAGTTTGAGACCAGCATGGCAAACATGGTGAAATCCCATCTCTACTAAAAATACAAAATGAGTTGGGTGTGGTGGTGCACACCTGTAATCCCAGCTACTTGGGAGGCTGGGTCAGGAGCTTCACTTGAACCTGGGAGGCGGACGTTGCAGTGAGCCAAGCTCCGTCTCAAACAAAAAAAAAAAGAAAGAAAGAAAAGAAAGAAACACATTAACAGCCCTGGATGCCAGAAGACAATAGGGCAAAATAATACTTTCCAAGTTCTGGAAAAATGTTAACCTAGTATTCTATACCTAGCCCAATCAAGCATGAGACTAAACAAAGCTATTTTCAGACATACAGGACTCAGAAAGTTTACCTCCTGGCATCCTTTCCGAATAAATTACTTAAGGATGTTCTTCAACAAAGTATGAAGAAACCAAGGAAAAGGAAAATACACCCAGGGTAGAGTGCAGTGGTGTGATCTCAGCTCACTGCAACCTCCACCTTCCTGGTTCAAGCGAAGCCTCCTGCCTCAGTCTCCAGAGTAACTGGGATTGCAGGCGTCCACCACCACACCCAGCTAATTTGTGTATTTTTAGTAGAGAAGGGGTCTCACCATGTTGGCCAGGCTAGTCTCAAACTCCTGACTTCAGGTGATCCACCTGTATAGGTCTCTCAACGTGCTTTATAGGCATGAGCCACCGTGCCCAGCCAGGAAGCTGTCTTTAATAAGTTACAGGACAGCCGGGCGCGGTGGCTCACGCCTGTAATCCCAGCACTTTAGGAGGCCGAGGCGGGCAGATTACGAGGTCAGGAGATCCAGACCATCCTGGCTAACACGGTGAAACCCCGCCTCTACTAAAGAATACAAAAAATTAACCGGGCATAGTGGGGAGCGCCTACAGTCCCAGCTACTTGGGAGGCTGAGGCAGGAGAATGGCGTGCACCCAGGAGGCAGAGGTTGCAGTGAGCTGAGACTGCGCCACTGCGCTCCAGCCTGGGCGACAGAGCAAGACTCCAGCTCAAAAAAAAAAAAAAAAGTTACAGGACATCAGTACACAGCATACCTTAACCAAAGAGAACTCTAGGGAAGAAGGTAGATTCATGTGATAGATACTATGATTAGATATCTTCAAAAAGTCTGCAAACACACTGAGGGCAAATTTTTCTTAAGAAAAACGAAAGGTTACTGAGGAATAAATCCATATAAAAAAGTCATAATTCAAATGAGGAACAAACTAAAACGTGGCATGTTTTGAGCAAATGATATGGTGGAGGGGAAAGAAGAGTACACCTAATCCTGGCAATGGGAATATACATACAGTAGCACAGACCTAAGAAAAACATAATCCCAGAACACTACTTACCCTGGGAGAACAGATACTGTCAACCCCTCAGACAGGCCTTCCTTAATCACACTAACCCTTCACTCTGCTTCATTTTTATTCCCTTAGCATCTGCTATTACCTAAACTATATCACATACATTATTTAATTGATTCTAATACTCATTATTCTCATTTTTTAACCCCACTGAAACCAGCATGCATTTTAGAATCCATACATTTACAACTAGTGTCAGCCAGGTGGCAGCCTTGTTACTGTGTGAAAAACCTGTGGCTAACTCCTGGAAAGATTACAAAAGCGCCAGCATCAAAATGCTTCACATCAGACAAAAGACAATCTTTATTTGCTTGCTGGGATATAGCTCCCCCACTACACTCTCAGCAACAAAGAACAGTAATTCATTTTTTAAAAAAATCTTCGTACCCTCTAACATAGAACAGTGACTGGTACACAACAGATAATTGATCTGTGTGAATTTTTTTTTAGACGGAGTCTCACTCTGTCACCCAGGCTGTAGTGCAGTGGACCATCTGGCTCACTGCGGCCTCTGCCTCCTGGATATCAAGCGATTCTCCTGCCTCAGCCTCCCCAGTAGCTGGGATTACAGGCGCCCACCACCACGCCCAGATATATATATATATATATATATATTTTTTT
>NW_016808057.1:93390-99942 GCF_001698545.2 Rhinopithecus bieti
TTTCTCTGTCGCCCATGCTGGTGTGCAGTGAGCGGTTCTAAGCTCACTGCAAGCTCCTCCTCCCGGGTTCACGCTATTCTCCTGCCTCAGCCTCTGGAGTATCTGGGACTACAGGCGCCCGCCACCTCGCCCGGCTAGTTTTTTTGTATTTTTTAGTAGAGACGGGGTTTCACCTTGTTAGCCAGGATGGTCTTGATCTCCTGACCTCGTGATCCGCCCGTCTCGGCCTCCCAAACTGCTAGGATTACAGGCGTGAGCCCCGGCGTCCGGCCAATTTTTGTATTTTTAGTAGAGACGGGGTTTCACCAATTAGTCAGGCTGGTCTCAAACTCCTGACCTCAAGTGATCTGCTCACCTCGCCTCCCAAAGTGCTGGGATTACAGGTGTGAGCCACCATGCCCGGCCCTGTGTGACATTTTAATATCTATGAAATCATGATGGGTTCAACAGGATGGTTCCTACACAGTTGGTCCTGATATTTTTATCTTCTTAGTGGTACATATCTAATGGCAAGTCTTACAAGCAACGATATCTAAAACTTGAAGGAATTCAGTGGCAAAAAATTTGGAGGAACATGGAAATAACAGTGTGAGTGAGCTGACCGCTCATTTCAAAAGATGAAACCAAGGCTTAGTAAATCCAAGAAGCAGGGACAAAGAGTGTCAAAATGAGAATAAGGTACCTCCAGAAATTTCAGTTGGTAGTGCTAATGGCGAGCACGAATTCCAGACCCACATTTTGCAAATCTTTAAAGCATGACATCAACACTTGTTGCCTACTGATGACAGGCCATTTTGCTTATCAGAAAATCAAAATAAGGCCTGCAAAGGTCTGCAGGTGTATCCTTGTGCACTGGAATGAAAACTCACACTCGCTTAGGTGAGTAATTACAAACTTTCCTTCGCTCAAACACTCGGCATTTACACAGCACCCTGTCACCTGCCCTGGTCTACTATCTGCGCAATGGCCGACTAAGGGGTACTAAACACGGTCCCTCCCCGAAAGCCCGACTATACTATGTGGAGGCAAAAGCTGGGGAGAGGGGGCCGCTGCCTGAGGGGTAGGCGAACCGCAACTCGAAGAACAGTGGCCGTAACATGCGCAAACCGGCTTTCCTTCCCTGCGCAGAACCACCTGAGGGCTCGCACTATCCCCGCTGAGACAGGACACCTTTCCCCTGAGAAAGCTAACCAGCTAGCAAACCTAACTTGCCAGAGGCGGGCTGGAGGCGCGCGGATCAAGCCCCGCCTCTCTCTCCCGCCCAAAGCAGGCGCAGAACCTTCGCAAAATGTCACAGGGCCAGGACTGAGCGCGCCAAAGCGAGACCCACCCCCAGGAGACGCGGATGCTCCGGGAAGGTCCCTCCCCTTCCTCCCTCTGCCCGCGCGAAGCTCATTCATTCTAGAGGCGGGCTGCCAGTCCTCCCAGTCCGGCCATCCCGGCACTGCAAATCCGCTAGACGCTTTGTCTCGCGCCGGCCGGAAACCCGGGCGCGCACTCGAGCGCGCGCCCGTGCTCCAGCTCCCCGCACCTAGGGCCTGCGGGCCGCCTCTGCGCGCCGGCTCCCCGGGTTCGAGGTGCGAAAGCGGGCGCTCGTTCTCAGCAGTCCCAGCACGTCCCAGCAGGTATCCAAAACCTAGAAATGGGCATCACGGCCCACATCGCTACAGCTCGAGCCCTCTCCGCGACCCCTGCCCCGCTATGAACTCTAGATTTTTTTTCTTTTCCTTTCCGGAGACCGAGACCCTGTTCCTCCCGAAGGACGCGTGCATCCTGGCCTCTGCACTCCCTCCCCAGGGCACAACCGGGTGAGCTGGCCGCCGCGATTGCGCCCCCGCCCCTCCTTGGCGCTAACGCGGCCGTCAGCTAGCACTCACTTGAGGAGCAGCTGGTCGTGTTCCGCCTTGCACTTGCCCAGCTCGATCTGCAGCTTGGCGCGCTCGCGGGCCGTGTCGTCGAGCGCGCGTCGCGCGTCGGCCAGCTCGGTCTCGTAGAGCGCCTTGAGGCCAGTAAGCTCGCGGCCGCGCACCTCCTCGCGCTCCGTCACCTGCAGCTGCAGCGCGCTGTTTTCCGTCTCCAGGCTGCGCACCTTGTCGATGTACACCGCCAGCCGGTCATTGAGCTCGCGCAGCTCCTCCTTCTCCTGGAGCCGCGACAACCGCGTGGGGCTCAGCGGCGTGGTGGGGCCGCCAGCGCGGCTGCCCGTCCGCGTCGGCACGGGGGTCGCAGTCGCCATGGCGGGCGGCGGAGACAGCGGGGCGGCGAGGCCGCGAGCGGGACCGTGACCAGGAGGGGACGGCAGGGGGCGAAGCGGGGACCGAAGGCACAAACCGGCGACCTGCGCTCGCGTCTAGACGCCGGCGTTTAGAGGAACGGAGAAGCACCTGGGATGGCGGGAGCTCGATTACAGCACAAAGGGCAAAGGCGCGGGGGGGTGGAACTACGAATCAATCGATCGATCGCGAAATGCCCTTTGTAAGAAAACACACACACCCACTCACACACGCACGCGGGAAAATGCAAGACGAGGGTGACTGGAGGCCAAGCAGGGTCCGCGCCGCCGCCGTCTCCTGCTCACAGCACTTTGTTTCCTCTCAGGCTGCACGGAGCAGCGGGCGGGGGGAGGAGGGGCGGGCTGGAGGCAAGCCGCGGGGGGCGGAGGTGGCGCGGGCCGCGGCGCCGCACCCCCCAACATGGCCGGCGCGCCCTGGCGCCTCCACGTGACCGTCACCGGCCAATGGGGAACGAGCAGCGTGCTTCGGCGGCCGGGAGGCCGGGCCTGTAAATTTAAAATCTGGCCCTCCGGCAACCGTCAGCTCGGCACGCCCGCCTGGGCGGTGCCCGGACGGGACTCAGGGCGGCAAAGAAGGACGCCCGGGACTGCCCACCCGCGCGGCCCTGGGCCCAGCGCCCTCCGGGCCCTCCCGCCGCCCCGCGGGGACCCCTTGGAGGGGCCGGGTCTGCGAAAGGCGGGAAGGAGCTCGGAGGTTTCCGGGGCGGATCTGCGCCACCGCCCACACTCGGCGGTTCAGGGAAATTCAAATATAAACGTTCCTAAAAGCCACACGCGAAACTCAGAGTCCCCGGCCACCGCGGGCGTGGTAACCTTATCCCGTTCCTCTGGAGAGCTCGGGAAACGGCTTGGAGGCTGGGACGCTGTGGAATTACGTAATAGGCACTTGAGTCCGAAGTTCCAAATGCACGGCTTGCAGGTTCCAAGTACCAGCCTTTATTTTTCTCTCGGGTGGAAAATTGTATCAGGCAACTTCTTTCCATAAAATTGAGATCTGTGCGTCTTGAAGCCGACAGATTATCACAGAAAAACCAGCAACCCTGATTTTAAATCATTTGCTACCAGTGTTAATGGGCGGTTCCTAATCCGTTTGTTTCTTAATTTAAGGGTTTGTAAAATCAAAAACAGCTCAGAAATGATACGATTAACATATGACGGTGAGTAAATACGAGCGCAAGCTGTTTCATACTCTCTTAAAATCAGATGCATAACAATCTGAACTTGTGGAAATTTAAGATGAAATAATTTTTTGCTTTTAAAAAGAGGCTCCCAAGATGTCACTGGCAGCTACTTATAATAGAAAGCACATTTCATCCCTTTGAAAAGTTCCTAATTTTTAGGCTAACGTTTATTGGGACTGAGTGCTAGCGTTAGGCTTTTAATGGATTACCCATCCACACAACCGCCCTGTGATGTGGGAAACTGGATTGTTTCTATTTGAAAATTCATCCGGGCGGGCGCGGTGGCTCACGCCTGTAATCTCAACACTTTGGGAGGCGGAGAGGGGGGAGGATCACCTGAGGTCAGGAGTTCAAGACCATCCTGACCAAGATGGTGAAACCCCGTCTCTACAAAAATACTAAACTTAGCCGGGCTTGATGGCGGGTGCCTGTAATCCCAGCTACTTGGGAGACTGAGGTGGGAGATTCCCTCGAATCCGGGAAGGGGAAGTTGCGGTGAGCCGAGATGGCACCATTGCACTCCAGCTTGGGTGACAGAGACACCGTCTGAAAACAAACAAACAAACATCTATTTTATAGCTGCCCAGCAGGCGACAGACGGGACTGCTTTTGACAGGTCCCAGGATTCCAACTGACTCGAGTCTGGCCCTTAACTATACCCTAGATGACCACCTTACCAACTGTTAGGAACGCTTCTGTAATTAATGGTTACTTACTTTAAAAATGGCAGAAATGAAGACCAGGATATTCTTTTAACTATTAAGTCATGTACATAAGAATTAGTGAAGAACACTGGGAGCTGCATATTCATCACAGATGAATTTCTGGCACTCTGTGAATTATGACCATTCTCCTTATTAATGATTCTATTTCCTGTACGGTGTCCTGAAATATCTTCTTTCTTTTTGGGGGGGGGTGGGGGAAGGGTGGCAGGGAGACGTAGTCTTGCTTTGTTGCCCAGGCTGGAGTGCAGTGGTACAGTCTGGGCTCACTGCAACTTCCACCTCCCAGGTTCAAGCGATTCTCCTGCCTCAACCTCCTGAGTAGCTGGGACCAGCGCCACCACACTCGGCTAATTTTTTGTATTTTAGTAGAGACGATGTTTCAACGTGTTGCCCAGGCTGGTCTCGAACTCCTGAGCTCAGGCAATCCGTCCACCTCGGCCTCCCAAAGTGCTAGAATTACAGGCGTGAGCCACCGCGCCCGGCCATGAAAATACCTCCTTTCTTAACCTCGTTGAGAATTTAAGAATCGAAAAGCTTCGACTTTAAGTATTCAAGTAATCTTAAAAGGAACTTTAAAATCTAAATGACTGATGGGAAAACCGGCCGGGCGTGGTGGCTCAGCCTGTAATCCCAGCACTTTGGGAGGCGGAGGTGGGCGGATCACCTGAGGTCGGGGGTTTGAGACCAGCCTGACCAATATAGAGAAACCCCGTCTCTACTAAGACTATAAAATTAGCCGGGACTGGTGGCACATGCCTGTAATCCCAGCTAGTCGGGAGACTGAGGCAGAAGAATCGCTTTATCCTGGGATGTGGAGGTCGCCGTTAGCCGAGATAGTGCCATTGCGCTCCAGAAGCGAAACTCGTCTCAAAACAAAAAAAGAAAAAGAAAGAAAGAAAAGAGAAGAAAATGGGAATGATTTCTACTTGCACAGGATTTGTATAGATTTAATAAAACAATTTATGCAGTGCGTTAGACATGTAATATGTGAAGGCTAAATAGTAACTCTTACTAATAGTAATCGTGTGTTTCCAGTCAAAACCAAGAAAAAAGAATGGAAAATCTTGAAGCCCTAGCATTAGGTAATTGTGGCCGGGCATAGTGGCTCACATTTGTAATCCCAGCACTTTGGGAGGACAAGGCAGGTGGATCACTTGAGGCCAGGAGTTTGAGACCAACCTGGCCAATATGGTGAAACACCATCTCTACTAAAAATACAAAAAATTAGCTGGGTGGTGGCAGGCACCTGTAATCGCAGCGACTTGGGAGGCTGAGGCAGGAGAATCGTTTGATCCCAGGAGCTGGAGGTCGCAGTGGGCCCAGGTAGCGCCATTGTATTCCAGCGTGGGCAACAAGAGCAAAACTCTGTAGCCAAAAAAAAAAAAAAACCACACACACACACAAGAATTAAGACAATCGTGCACATTTTTAGTCAGGTACTTGACAAAATATACACTTCCCTTATTCTCTAGGTGTTTCCTATACCTAATGCTAAACCTGGAATATGGCCTTCTATACTCTCACACTAAGTGAGTCAAGCTCCCTTTATTCAAGTAATTCCTGAAATCTTATCCCTCCAAAGTTTCCCCAATGAAGTGGAAGTAACAAATTTGTAAGTTTGGTGACAACCCTTCTGCATTTACTAGGATAGTGGTGATTTCAAATCTCCTGCCTTTGTTTTCACTACACACCTCCATTTACTTGTCAGGTCACAGGTCCTCATTATTGGTTAGACCATATATAACCCCACCAAGTCTCAACATGCCATGCCATCATTTCCCTCGCCCATACTCCTCCCACAACTACCTCACTACATATAAAGAACGCAATTGACATTTGTCCTACTTTATGTATGTCATTTGGATCTGGGACAGAAAAATATAGGATACATAAGACATCTGGGGAGAAGGGGCCATACTAGGATTGGGTGAGAAGAAAGGGGGAGGAGAGACTGAAAGCTTAGCAGTAACCCACTTTTGTCTCCAGAGAGGGGAGTGACGGCTGGCAGATAAGTGAGTATGCGTTGCAAACAAATAGGATAGCTAGGACTGTGACACAAAATGAAACAAAAAATTGCTAAATGATATCTCTTCAATATATGTTTGCTGAATGGATGAATGAAAACATAACTGAATACATGATGTCCTGGAACAGGTTGTTTGATTAAATATATTTTACAAACTTGGTACTTTTTCCAGTTATTATAAAAGTGTAGGCATTATGTGTTAGAAGGTTGAGTGATTATCCAGAATGTCTTCCAAGTCTGATTTTGATGTTTGTGTTTAAAAAAAAAAAAAAAGCTTAGGAGTTTTAAAGTATATTTACCATCTTTAAGAGGATTGTTCTTTTTTTT
>NW_016808057.1:101552-108738 GCF_001698545.2 Rhinopithecus bieti
AAAAAAAAAAAAAAAAAAAAAAAAAGAATGTCAGCCTCCAGGGACTGGCAAAAGGACTCAGAACCTTGTGGAGGGCTGTAAATGGCAACCCACAGCCCCCAGGGAGAATTAGAGGGAAACCCAGACAGAATCTCTAATTCCCCATGGTTTTATTTCAAACCACACCAAGCAGGAGGTGCTTTAAACTAGGGATTTGTAGGCCGGGCGCGGTGGCTCAAGCCTGTAATCCCAGCACTTTGGGAGGCCGAGACGGGCGGATCACGAGGTCAGGAGATCAAGACCATCCTGGCTAACCTGGTGAAACCCCGTCTCTACTAAAAAATACAAAAAACTAGCAGGGCGAGGTGGCGGGCGCCTGTAGTCCCAGCTACTTGGGAGGCTGAGGCAGAAGAATGGCGTGAACCCGGGAGGCGGAGCTTGCAGTGAGCTGAGATCCGGCCACTGCACTCCAGCCTGGGGCACAGAGGGAGACTCCGTCTCAAAAAAATAAATAAATAAATAAAATAAACTAGGGATTTGTAAAGTGGTAAGAGAAGTGTATTTTAGTCAATAATCTTAATTTAGGCCTGGCTTACATTAGTCAAGAAAAATGGAAAATTGATTAAATTACCATATAATTTTTAAAAAGTAAATTACTTAAACTATAATAACAGTTACGCCTTGCCTAAAGCAAAACAAAAACAGAAAAACCAATGAAGCAGGAAATGCTAGAGTACCTCCTATATACAAGGCACTCCACTGGATGATTGAATTTGGTTTTGTTTTGTTTCAAATTTAAAAAGAAACGAGGTCTTGCCATGTTGCCCAGGCTGGTTTCCAACTCCTGGGCTCAGGCAGTCCTCTGCCTTAGCCTCCCAAAGTGCTGTGATTATAGGCGTGAGCCACCATGCCTGGCGTAGGAGTTTTTTGTTTTGTTTGTTTGTTTGTTTGTTTGTTTTTAAGTATAAGATAGTTCCTTCCCTCAGTGAAGGCACTGAATTTGTGTGTGTGTGTGTGTGTGTGTGTGTGTGTGTGTGTGTGTGGAAATAAAATGTTTACATGTGATTAAATAGGGTAAGCAATGATGCCATAAATTATGAAGGCCCAAGGGATTGACATTTATGACAAGTGTCAAATCACTGAAACTGCTAAAATTTAAGAAGGAATCACATGGCCGGGCGCGGTGGCTCAAGCCTGTAATCCCAGCACTTTGGGAGGCCGAGACGGGTGGATCACGAGGTCAGGAGATCGAGACCATCCTGGCTAACACGGTGAAACCCCGTCTCTACTAAAAAAAAAATACAAAAAACTAGCCGGGCGAGGTGGCGGGCGCCTGTAGTCCCAGCTACTCTGGGGGGCTGAGGCAGGAGAATGGCGTGAACCCGGGAGGCGGAGCTTGCAGTGAGCTGAGATCCGGCCACTGCACAACAGCCTGGGCAACAAAGCAAGACTCCGTGACTCCGTCTCAAAAAAAAAAAAAAAAAAGAAGGAATCACTTCAGTTAAGGACAGCATGATAGAACATCCTGCAAGAGGACCATTTGAACTGGACATGGAAGTAGGGGAAAATGTATTCAGTTAATGATCTGAATTACACAAATTAGCTTTATAAGTTTTTCAGGAATAAAACGAATAAAACTATCATATAAAATGAGATGGCCGGTGCGCGGTGGCTCAAGGCCTGTAAATCCTAAGAGGGCACTTTGGGAGGCCGAGAGCGGGCCCGATGCACGAGGTCAGGAGACGGACGGCATCCTGGCTAACACGGTGAAAACCCCGTTCTACTAAAAAATAAAGCACTAAAAATAAAAAAAAAAGCTAGGCCGGGCGAGGTGGCGGGCGCCCTGTAGTCCGCAGCTACCTCCGGAGGTCTGAAGGCAGGAGAAATGGCCTAAACTGCGCGGAACAGAGCTTGGCAGTGAGCTGGATCCGGCCAACTGCACTCCCCCCACCCAGCGCGGGACAGAGCAAGACCTCCCGTCTCAAAAAAAAAAAAAAAAAATGAGATGATATATTTTGTATGAAATATTTGTATTTGTGTAGCGTTGAGAATTTTTTTTTTTTTGAGACGGAGTCCTTGCTCTGTCCACCGCCAAGGCTAGAGTTGGCAGTGACGCGATCTGCGGCTCACTGCAAGCTGCTGCCTCTCCCAGGTTCACGCCATTCTCCCTGCCTCCAGGGCCTCCCCCCAAACCAGCTGGGACTACAGCCGCACGCTGCGCACCCCAAGGCTAATTTTATTTATTTATTTATTTATTTATTTATTTATTTATTGTATTTTTAGTAGCGATGGGGTTTCACCGTGTTAGCCAGGATTGTCTGTATCTCCTGACCTTGTGATCCGCCCTCCTCGACCTCCCAAAGTGCTGGGATTAAAGCCGTGAGCCAGCGCGCCCAGCCATGTTGAGAATTTATATTGGTAACTGGGCAAGAATTATCCAGGATTTGGTTGCCCACATACTTGGAATTTACTGCTACAAAATATATTCTGTTAAAGTCTCTGAAAAGAGATGACACTGAAAAGTAAATAGTGACTTCTCCAATTTACATACAGAGTATAGGAGCAACTGAAACTTTTATATACTATTGATGGGAGTGTAAAATAGTACAACCACTTCAGAAATTGTTTGACAGTTCCCCAGCCTGACCAACATCGTGAAAGCCCATCTCGACTTAAAAAAATTTTTTTAAAAATTAGCCAAGCATGGTGGCGGGTGCCTGTAATCTCAGCTACTCCGGAGGCTGAGGTAAGAGAATCTCTTGAACCCAGGAGGCAGAAGTTGCAGTGAGCCGAGATCATGCCACTGCACTCCAGCCTGAGCAATACAGCCAGACTCCCTATGAAAGAAAGAAAGAGAGAAAGAGAGAAGGAAGGAAAGGAAGGAAAGAAGGAATTGTTTGACAGTTCTTTATAAAGGTCAAAATGGGTCCTGTAGTCCAGCAGTTCCACTCCCAAGACAAATGAAAGCATAAGTACACTAAAAGACTTGAACAAGAAATTTATAGTAGCTTTGCTCATAAGAGCTGAAGGGGTTCAGAACATGCCACCCCAGAATATGTCGCTTTGGCATATTGATTATTTTGAGCTGAAGCCAATTGGGAATTACAGCAGATGTAGAAAAGACTCTGGGCTGGGCACAGTGGCTCACGCCTGTAATCCCAGCACTTCGGGAGGCCAAGGTGGGTGCATCACGAGGTCAGGAGTTCGAGACCAGCCTGGTCAACATGGCAAAACCCCATCTCTACTAAAAATACAAAAATTCGCTGGGCATGGTGGCGGGCACCTGTAATCCCAGCTACTCAGTAGGCTGAGGCAGGAGAACTGCTTAAACCCGGGAGATGGAAGTTGCAACGTGAGATCACGCCACTGCACTCCTGCCTGGGCAACAGAGTGTGACTCCATCTCAAAAAAATAAAAGAAAAGAAATGTATATAAACTCTCAGTCCTAACCACTTCTTCAGTCTTCGTTTTTTCTTATGAAGCCTCTGGTACACTAAAAAAATTAAGTAAAATTTTTATACTTATATCCTATTGAAATGTCTCAGGTTGGCCAGGCGCGGTGGCTCACTCCTGTAATCCCAATACTTTGGGAGGCTGAGGCGGGTAGATCACAAGGCCAGGAGTTGAAGACCAGCCTGGGCAACATGGTGAAACCCCATCTCTACTAAAAATACAAAAATTAGCCAGGTGTGGGGACAGGTGCCTGTAATCCCAGCTAGTCAGGAGACTGAGGCAGAGAATTGCTTGAACCCAGGAGGCGGAAGTTGCAGTGAGCTGAGATTGCACCACAAAGAAATGTATCAGGTCAGTTTAATTCTCAGGCCCAGCCACAGAAGCTAAGAGTAGGGGAAAGTTTTTATTCCCTACATAGCCAAAACTGAAAAAGATTCAAATGTTCATCAACAGGAGAATAGAAAAATGGATTGTGGTATAAGTACTATTTAGCAATTTAAAAAAAGAAATGGGCCGGGCGCGGTGGCTCACGCCTGTAATCCCAGCACTTTGGGAGGCCGAGACGGGCGGATCACGAGGTCAGGAGATCGAGACCATCCTGGCTAACACGGTGAAACCCCGTCTCTACTAAAAAATACAAAAAAAATTAGCCGGGCGAGGTGGCTGCGCCTGTCGTCCCAGCTACTCGGGAGGCTGAGGCAGGAGAATGGCGTGAACCCGGGAGGCGGAGCTTGCAGTGAGCTGAGATTACGCCACTGCAGTCCAGCCTGGGCGACACAGCGAGACTCCGTCTCAAAAAAAATAAATAAATAAAAATAAAAAAAGAAATGGCAAGTACACCAACCACATGGTTGAATCTCATAAACATTATAATGAGCCATAGAAGCCAGGTAATAAAGGGTACATCTTGTAAGATTCATTTATTTAAGTTTAAGAACAAGTAGGCCGGGCACGGTGGCTCAAGCCTGTAATCCCAGCACTTTGGGAGGCCGAGACGGGCGGATCACAAGGTCAGGAGATCGAGACCATCCTGGCTAACACGGTGAAACCCCGTCTCTACTAAAGAATACAAAAAACTAGCCGGGCGACGAGGCGGGCGCCTGTAGTACCAGCTACTTGGGAGGCGGAGGCAGGAGAATGGCGTGAACCTGGGAGGCGGAGCTTGCAGTGAGCTGAGATCCGGCCACCGCACTCCAGCCTGGGCGACAGAGCCGGACTTCATCTCAAAAAAATATAAAAAAATAAAAAAAATAAGAACAAGTAAATCTAATTTATGGTGAAAGAAATCAGTACAGTGATTTCCTACAGGGTTGAGAATTGACTGGAAGGGGTCATTAAGAAACTTTCTGGGCCCAACGTGGTAGCTCACACCTATAATCCCAGCACTTTGGGAGGCCGAGGTGGGAGGATGGCTTGAGCTCAGGAGTTCAAAACTAGCCTGTGCAATATGGTGAGATCCCCATCTCTATTGGAAAAAAAAAAAAAAGGCCAGGAGTGGTGGCTCCCAGCACTTTGGGAGGCCGAGGTGGGTGGATCACCTGAGGTCAGGAGTTGGAGACCAGCTTGGCCAACATGGTGAAACCCTATCTCTACTAAAAATACAAAAATTAGCTGGGCTTGGTAGGGCACCGGTAGCCCCAGCGACTCAGGAGGCTGAGGCTGGAAAATCACTTGAACCCAGGAGGTGGAGGTTGTTGTGAGCTGAGATCAGGCCATAGCACTCCAGTTTTGCGGACGACAGCAAAACATCGTCTAAAAAAAAAGGCCTGGGTGTGGTGGCTCACGCCTGTAATCCCAGCACTTTGAGAGGACGAGGCGGGCGGATAACCTGAGGTGGGGAGGATAACCAGAGGGTCGGGAGTTTAAGGCCAGCGTGACCAACATGGAGAAACCCGGTCACTACTGATAAAGTACAAAATGAGTCTGGTGTGGTGGTGCACGCCTGTAATCCCTGCCACTGGGGAGGCTGAGGCAGGAGAATCGCTTGAACCCGCGGGGCGGAGATTGCAGTGAGCCACAATCGCATGACTGCACTCCAACCTGGGCAACAAGAGGGTACCTCCGTCTCAAAATAAAATAAAATAAAGGCCGGGTGCAGTGGCTCACGCCTGTAATCCCAGGCGTGATTACAATTGGGAGGCCGAGGCGGCCAACATGGTGAAACCCCGTCTCTACTAAAAATACAAAATTTAGCTGGGCGATGTGGCACTCGCCTGTAGTCCCAGCTACTCCAGAGGCTGAGGCAGGAGAATCGCTTGAACCCGGGAGGCAGAGGTTGCAGTGAGCACACGGAGATCGCGCCATTGCACTCCAGCCTGGGCAAGAAGAGCTAGACTCTGTCTTGGAAAAAAATAAACAAATAAAAAGTAAAAAAATAAAAACAAATAAAATGGTTGGTGCAGTAGCTAATGCCTATAATCCCAGCACTTTGGTAGGCTGAGGTGGGCGTATCATTTGACAGCAGGAGTTCAAGACCAGACTGGCCAACATGGTAAAACCCCGTTCCTACTAAAAAAAAATTGGCCGGGTATGGTGGTTCACGCCTGTAATCTCAGCACTTTGGGAGGCCAAAGTGGGCAGATAACTTGAAATCAGTAGTTCGAGAACAGCCTAACCAATATGGTGAAACTCCGTTTCTACTAAAAATAGCAAAAATTAGCCTGGCGTGCTTTCGCATGCCTATAATCCCAGCTGCTTGGAAGGCTGAGGCAGGAGAATCGCTTGAGCCCCGGAGGCAGAGGTTTCAGTGAGCTGACATCGTGCCACTCCACTCCAGCCTGGGTAACGGAGTGAGTGAGACTCCTTCTCAAAAAAATAAAATAAAATAAATTTTAAAAAATTAAAAGAAAGAAAAGAAGAAAATTAAAAAAAAAAAACCTTCTGGAACCACACGAATGTTCTATACCTTGAATGAAGTCATGGGTACATGGTACATACAATTACCAAGACATTAAATTGTACACTTAAGATCTGTGGATTTTACTATATGTACAATACATTTCACCATGATAAAAAATGAAAATATTGGGAGGCTGAGGTGGGCAGATCACGAGGTCAGGAGTGCAAGACCAGCCTGACCAATATGCTGAAACCCCATCTCTACTAAAAATGAAAAATGAACCGGGCATAGTGGAGCACGCCTGTAGTCCCGGCTACTCAGGAGGCTGAGGCAGGAGAATGGGGTGAACCCAGGAGGCGGAGCTTGCAGTGAGTCGAGATCGCACCACTGCACTCCAGCCTGGGCTGCAGAGTGAGACTCTGTCTCGGAAAAAAAAAAAAAAAAGAAGAAGAAGAAAAGTGAAACAAGTGACTTGAAGAGGGTTGTTGTCATTTTTGTCTTGGAAAGATTGGAGTATGAATAAAGTATTATGAAACAGATCTCTAAAAAGAAAAACATCGGCTGGGTGCGTTGGCTCATGCCTGTAATCCCAGCACTTTTGGAGACTGAGGCAGATGGATCACCTGAGGTCAGGAGTTCGAGACTAGCCTGGCCAACATAATGAAATCCTCTTTTTTTTTTTTTTTTTTTGAGGCAGAATCTTGCTCTGTTGCCCAGGCTGGAGTGCAGCGGTGCGATCTAGGCTCACTGCAACTTCTGTCTCCTGGGTTCAAGCAACTCTCCTATCTCAGCCTTCCAAGTAGCTGGGATTACAGGTGCCCGCCACCAAACACAGCTAATTTTTGCATTTTTAGTAAGGCTGGGATTTCACCACGTTGGCCAGGCTGGTCTTGAACTCCTGACCTCAGGCTATTC
>NW_016808057.1:109090-114040 GCF_001698545.2 Rhinopithecus bieti
GGGTTCAAGCAACTCTCCTATCTCAGCCTTCCAAGTAGCTGGGATTACAGGTGCCCGCCACCAAACACAGCTAATTTTTGCATTTTTAGTAAGGCTGGGATTTCACCACGTTGGCCAGGCTGGTCTTGAACTCCTGACCTCAGGCTATTCACCCGCCTCAGCCTCCCAAAGTTTTAGATTCACAGGCATGAGCCACCGTACGTGGTCGAAACCCTGTCTCTGCTAAAAATACAAAAAGAATCCAGGCTTGCTTGCACGCACCTGTAATCCCAGCTACTCAGGAGGCTGAGGCAGGAGAACCACTTGAACCCAGGAGGTGGAGGTTGCAGTGAGCTGAGATAGCACCACTGCACTCCAGCCTGGGCAACAGAGCAAGACTTGGAAAAAAAGAAAAGAAGAGAAGAGAGAGAAGAGAAGAGAAGAGAAGAGAAGAGAAGAGAAAAGAAAAGTTAAGTTCATAGTCACTGTGGCATTCATTTGGGAAAATCACCCTGTGGTAACCTGAATCGACTTCTTCATAAGGTTTTCAGGAACCTGTTGTCATTTATAAGAAATTGGTTTCATTTCTCCAATAGTAACTTCTTAGTTTACTTTCATTTGCTATATACTTCCTTTAACAGATTCAAGTTGGGTTGATCTCAGAGTGAAGGATGGAGAAATGAATTCTCTATTGTCATAAGGAAAAGGGAAGTCATGAAGTTAGAAGTGTCAGTCCACCATTTTTATTTTTTAAATTACAGTGAATCAAAATATCTGCTTCACTGCAGATGAATTAAGATGCTATTCTTCCTATGAACTACTATAGCAGTCATTTGGAACCCAACATAATTGCTTTTTTTTCTACCTTTTCAACTAAATCTTGACTCTAAGGCAGCAGAATGTCTCCCAGGGGGACAATGCAATGGTGCAATGATGTCATCTTTCTGTCTGCCAGGGCCCATATGCAAGTAGAACCAACACAGGACAATGGAAGATCTAAGTACCCTGATCTTTCACCAGACTCTTATTCCTCATAATGAATCTACCGTATCAAAGAGATACTTGTGCATACTTCCTTTGAGTAAAGCACCCTAATGGACACAAATCAAGAGACACAGACTTTTGAAACTTTTCAAAACATAAACATTTTCAAAACAAAAAATAATTACATGTGGAATGTATCTTATTTCCTGTTATTTTTGTCTAAAAATAAGAAATTGATCTGTAATGTTTATTTTAGTGAACATGTATCTATTTGTGCTCAGATAGTACCAAATATAGTAAATAACATGTAATGTAAGACTTACTGTCTCTAAATATCACCAGACTATTTCAGTTTCAAGTTTACTGTGTCATGTCAAATGCTTCATCAACTGGTCATGACAATTGATGGAGAAACTGGAGGAAATCAACCACTTAATTAAAATGCATACTTTAAATACTGTGTAGTGTGCTAAGCAATAAGAGAGCAAGCCATGGATGTAGTGATGTAGTAGCTGCCTCAAATATAATCTAGTTAACATTAGACATGTTACTAGAGCTAAAAGATTTTCAGCTAATAAGATACCTGCATCACATATTAACAAGCACAAGATGAATGTGAAGGTTTGGGAATCTGGTAAAATGAGATTACAGAATTGCACATTAGGAACAGATTTATTGCTCTGTGATAGATCACGGGCAATACACCATTAAAGTCCAAAAATGATCTGAATGTAGGAAAGTTAAGCCTTCAAACATCTGGTTGGGAGACCAAGGCAAGTGGATCACGAAGTCAGGAGTTCAAGAACAGCCTGGCCAAGATGGTGAAACCCCTTCTCTACTAAAAGTACAAAACTTAGTGGGGCATGGTGGTGGGTGCCTGTAATCCCAGCTACTGGGGAGGCTGAGGCAGAGAATTGCTTGAACCTGGGAGGCGGAGGTTGCAGTGAGCCAAGATCGTGCCACTACACTCCAGCCTCGGCGACAGAGCAAGACTCTGTCTCAGAAAAAAAAAAAAAGAAAAAAGAAAATCTGGGCCGGGCGCGGTGGCTCATGCCTGTAATTCCAGCGTTTTGGGAGGCCAAGGTTGGTGAATCGTTTGAGGTCAGGAGATCAAGACCAGCGTGACCAACATGGTGAAACCGTGTCTCTACTAAAAGTACGAAAATTAGCCGGTAATGGTGGCACACGCCTGTAATCCTAGCTACTCAGGAGGCTGAGGCAGGAGAATTGCTTGAACCCAGGAGGCGGAGGTTGCAGTGAGCTGAGATCATGCCACTGCACGCCAGCCTAGGGGACAGAGTGAGACTCCATCTCAGAAAAAAAAAGGAAAATCTAGCTACAGATCTCATTCTGGCCTTTGGACTGCGAGCAACAAGAAGTGTGGAGAATGCCTTGGAGATAGAGCGGGCTAATTTTACCAATCACTAGCCAGATAAAACTGGGAGCATTTGAGGGAATAATGAGGTTTTGAGGATCAGCAGGACAGCAGGACAGTCAGGCATACCCACGTGCGAATCCTACTCAGTCAGTCCCTTTGTGACCCCTAGCAAGTTACTTAACATCTGCAAACCTTCATTTTTTCATCTGTAAAAAGCAGAGAAAGAACTACCGTATAGGAATGTTGAAAGACTTGAATATGTTAGCGTATGCCAAGGGTATCTGACACAAGGGTAGTACTCAGTACATATTTATTCCTTTGTCTTCCCCTACAAAAATAGATATTAGGATCCTTGCTTCCCAATTTTGAAAGGAACTATTTAATTTAGCCCGTAAGGCATTATACTAAAAATCACTGCTTGTTACACATTGCATTTTCAAAATGTTAACTGTTTTACCTTGCCATACTCACTAATGTTTATATTGGCATGGAGTCAATATTTACACAAATATTGAATAGTGTATGTAGTGATTGACTTACTATAACTTGATTCAATTTAACAGACTTTCAGTTACTGTTACTATAGTTGGCTCCAGAGAAATTATGAAATGATCAAGACACAGAAACTAACAGGGTGTGCCAGGAAAGACCTGCATTCTTAGTAACCCAACCTCTCTCCAAACACAAGACGCTATGGCTTGAGTTTGGATTTCATAGCCAGTTGTATTGTTTTAGTGATTATTTCTTACATATCCTGGAACAGTTTGATTAATTTAAATTGACTTTTGTAATAGAAAGAATAAATCACTTTTAGTTGATGTTGTGAAACTATAAACAGGCACCTAGTTATTGCAAAAAATGGAAAGAGATAAGATCTATTTTTCTTAGATACACATAATATTATAATCTAGATTTTCCCTTTGTGTGTCCCCACACCACATCCACATTTTGAAGAGAGAGAAAAAAAAAAATGCGTGCTCTCTACATGACCACAAGACCAACCACTACTGCCTGCTAGACAGAAAAAGGGTGGCATTAAGTGTGCAGCCATCTGCTTGTCACTGGCTCCTGGTGAGGCAAGAAAAGCTAATTAGCACCCTCACTCCACCCCCACTCTCGCCTCCATGCCCCACCATCTGGCTGGTCACTCCTTGCCGCCAACGTCAGTTTCTTCCTGCACCCTCTAGCTTGAGGAAGCCAGAGACATTTGCCTTCTTAGGAAGCGGCAAGAACAGGCTTCAGCAGCACCTTAAGCCATGAATTTCTAAAACTGAGAAGAGATTACATAAATTACCTCCTCTCTCCGTCAGCAATGCTCTCTCCTTCACTGATCCCTGTTATCTTACCTAAAACATCTTTTCCTCTTTATCCAGGAAAATAGGTCTGGAATCCAGTCTGTTTTGTAATTGACGGTTGTCTAATGATCAACAGGTACCTGATTCCTACACTGAGTCTCTCTCATCAATTTTATTTAAGGATTTGGGGGCAGAAAATGGGATGCCAAATTATTCAGTAAATGTAGGGTATTTCACCATAAAGCCACAGGAAATGGTGAAAGGGGACATTTAATTGAAACAGTAGTGACAGCTCAAATCCCTTACTCATTAAAGAGATGTAGAATAAATAGGACATCAGCTAAGCAGACTACGATTTTGAGATTTCACAGAATAATCAGTGAACTTTCTAATGAGTAAACAAATACAGACTAGCTATCAGACTAGCCATCACCAGACAAGAAATATGATTAACCTAGTTGCCTGAGAAATAATGCTATCTGGATTAACTGATGTTTGTTTCACTAACAAAAAAGAAAAAAAAGAAAAAGAAAAAAAAATCTTGCTAACGTAGGATGCAGTTTAAAAAAAAAAAAAAAAAACGTTATTTTTCCCTATACTTCTTTCTTGTTCTGACTTCTTTCTTCTCTTTTTCTAACTCATAGTAATACAAGCCATATACTTTTAAAAACTTAACAGTGCCAGCTTAAAAAAGGAAAGGCAATAGGAAAATAGAAAATAAACTTTGGAAATTTCAAAACTGTAAATATTGGCTTAGAATATGAATCCGATTAGAATCTTAGAGATAAGCTGTAGCTAAGCTTACTATGAAAAGACTTGCTCCATAGTTATATTTCAAAAGCAACAATGTAAACTTGGAAAAGAAGACAAACCATAAAAAACTATGGAGTTTTGATGCCAGAATTTTTACCTCGCTTTAATAACTTGGTAGAAGAAATTGTCCAAGTGTATCTTTTTTAATTTTAATAACAGAAGGAAAGGTAGGCCAACCGACTTTAGTTTAGAATAGTTTTCCAAGTTAGATGAAATAATGCTGTGACCCAGATCTGAACAGAATACCAGATGCTTCCTACCTACAGGAGACATTTGCAATTTTTTTGACTGCTCGCCCTCTGAACTGTCTTCCTATGCTTGAGGAATTCCTCACCATTTGAGTCTTAGTAAGAAACAGGATCCTGCTCCCACTCTAGATGCTAAAAATCCATCCACTCATGTCAGCCGCCTGTTTCTTTTGCAAGCCTAGGTTTCGCCAATCAGGTGTACCAGCTCCAGATTTTTTTTTTTTTTTTTTTTTTTTTTTTTTTTTTTTTTTTT
>NW_016808057.1:114674-121500 GCF_001698545.2 Rhinopithecus bieti
TTTTTTTTTTTTTTTTCAATACAGGATCTCGCTCTGTCACCCAGGCAGGAAAGTGCAGTGGCACGATCTCGGCTCACTGCAACCTCCGCATCACCACATCCAGCTATTTTTTCGTATTTTTTACAGAGACAAAAAATGTTGCCCAGGCTGGCCTCAAACTCCTGAGTTCAAGCAATCCAGCTGCCTCGGCCTCCCAGATTACTGGGATTACAGGTGTGAGCCACCACCCCTAGCTCCAGAATTTTGACTCTGGAGTCAAGTCATTAAAAGCAATGGAAGAAAGGCACGTCCATTCCGGTAGCCACACCCAGTTTCAAAATTCAGTCAGGGCCGGACGCTGTGGCTTACGCCTGTAATCCCAACACTTTGGAGGCCAAGGTGGGCGGGTCACTTGAGGTCAGGAGTTCGAGACCAGCCCAGCCAATAGGGTGAAACCATGTCTCCACTAAAAATACAAAAATTAGCTAGGCGTGGTGGTGCACGCCTGTAATCCCAGCTAGTCAGGAGGCTAAATCACGAGAATTGCTTGAACCTGTGAGGCACAAGTTGCAATGAGTGGAGATCACACCACTGCACTCCAGCCTGGGCGACAGAGCAAGACTCCATCTCTGGAAAAAAAAGGCAGTGGGGATGACAGCACCATCCTACATGTTGGTGAGTGTGGCAGCTGTAGAGTCGCCTCCTCCTTGGCAGCAGCAATGACCTGCGCAGACACAATCTGGGACCCCAGTATGTAGCCTCCTTTGACCTTGGACTTCTTGCCCTCCCATGATTCTGCGAGCTACCCAAAATGTTTTCAGTGCTGTCCTTTTCTGCTTATGCCAGAATCAGTTTCTGTTACTGATTCTAAAGAACCCTAAGGGACACAGAGCCTCTGGAATAGTGACTTATAATTAAAAAGAGAGAGGAACCAGGACATGAAGTACAGTTTCTTATAAGCTGTGTAGTACTCACAAGAGACATCTAATTGAAGATAAGATCATTAATTTACGTGTGTATTTTTCCTTAATGTAAGCCAGGGAGGTGTTTCCAGGAGGACACATGGGGGAGCAGGGAGGCTACGGAGGACAGGTGAGAGGGGCGGCGGGAGAAGGGAGCTCCGGGCTGGGGGAGGCAGGTTTCACTGACAGTTGGGAAATAGTAAAGGGAAACCTCATCCCTTTATCGAGGTCTAGGCCCCAAAACTCTTTTGCAAAATGCAGGGTTTGTCTCTGAAGGCCTCTGGCCCATGTGCCTGCTGCCATTTCCTCTATCCCTGAGATCTCCAGAAGAGAAAGGAGCTCCAGCCGCCCGTTCTTTGGACATGGAGAGGAGCAGAGCAGGATGGAGCCTGCAGGTCATGCCAGGAGTCACAAGGCTGTGGCTGTCAGGTACCAAGCTCAGGCAGCGGGATTGTAAGAACACCTGGGATGGAAAGCCATGTGCAGAGGATGAGGATATGAGACTACCTCTTTTACAAACAAAACTCTTTTAGTCTAAGCCTGATTATAGTGCTCCCTTTGGCTGTACATATACTAAAATTGGAATGATACAGAGAAGATTAGCATGGTCCCTGTGCAAGTATAATGCAAATTTGTGAAGCCTCCATTAAAAAAAATTTAAAAAATAAAAAACTGGAGGCCAGCACAGTGGCTCATGTTTGTAATCCCAGCACTTTGAGAGGCTGAAGTGGGGGGATCATGAAGTCAAGAGATCAAGACCATCCTGGCCAACATGGTGAAGCCCCATCTCTACTAAAAATACAAAAATTAGCTGGGCGTGGTGGCGCACACCTGTAGTCCCAGCTACTCAGGAACCCAACGCAGGATAATGGATTATCGCTCGAACCCGGGAGGCGGAGATTGCAGTGAGCTGAGATCACAGCCATTGCATTCCAACCTGGTGACAGAGCGAGACTCTGTCTCAAAAAAAAAAAAAAGAAAGGAAAGAAAATACAGCCTGGACATATATCAAGGCCTTCTCTCTAGAAAATAAAATAAAATAAAATCAGCCAGGCCTATTGACTTTCACCTGTAGTTCCAGCTGAGGCTGAGGTAGGTTGGAGGATTGCTTGACCCTGGGAAGTCGAGGCTGCAGCGAGCCTTGAAGCCATGATTGCACCATTGCACTCCAGCCTGAGTGACACAGCGAGATCCTATCTCAAAAAAAAAAAAAAAAAAAGGCCTAGTTATAATAGAGTTCTAAGTGTTTCGTTTGGGGTGATGAAAAAGTTTGGAAATAGTGCTAATGGTTGCACAACATCATAAATGTAAGTAGTGGCACTGAACTGTACCCTTAAAAGTGAAGATGGCAAGTTTTGTTGCATATGTTTTACCATAATTTTATTTTCACAATTTTACAAATTAATAATTTTATATACCAAAACCCATTGAACTGTACACTATGTGAGTTATGTCTCAACAAAGCTGTTTTTGCTTTTCTTTTTTAGAGATGGAGTCTGGCTCTGTTACCCAGGCTGGAGTGCAGTGGAGCCATCTTGGCTCACTGCAACCTATGCCCTACAGGTTCAAGAGATTCTCCTGCCTCAGCCTCCCAAGTGGCTACTATAGCAGGCGTGCACCACAATGCCTGGCTAATTTTTGTATTATTATTATTATTGTTGTTGTTGTTGTTGTTTCTGAGACGGAGTTTCGCTCTTGTTGCTCTGGCTGGAGTGCAATGGCGCCATCTCTGCTCACCTTAACTTCCGCCTCCCGGGTTCAAGAGATTCTCCTGCCTCAGGCTTCTGAGTGGCTGGGATTACAGGCATAAGCCACCGTGCATGGCTAATTTTGTATTTTTAGCAGAGATGGGGTTTCTCCATGTAAGTCAGGCTGGTCTCCAACTCCCAACCTCAGCCTCCCAAAGTGCTGGGATTAGAGGTATGAGCCACCGCTCCTGGCCTTAATTAATTTTTTTTTTTTTTAAGGCTGGATAATAGAATGTTAGGAAAGAGCATGTCATTTAATGTGATGATCACTGTAGCATAGAAAATAAGCAAAACTGCCTTTAGCTGTAATACGTGATTATAACATTAAAGTCTATGTGTGGTTGGCAATGGACTGCCCCAGTTCTCTCTGAGAATTTCCTGATGTGTCCTCAGGAATGGATGCTTCTCAGCCTTGTTTCTGCTGTGTGGTTCTATCCTATCACATTGTCATGGCTCACCAGTCCAGAGGTAATCCCTGAGTAAAGAAGGAACAATTAGCTTCTCTTTTCCAGGAAGTAGACATTTTGAAGAAGAAGCGCTTGAGGCAGCACTCTAAGGAGAAGGTCTCTGCACGTGTGCATGCTCACAGAGTTCTCCAGATGTGCCCTGGCTTCTGTCCCCTTGAGCCACGGTCTCCCACTCTTCCCTGGATTCAGGGTTGCCCTGGTATTCTAGTAGTGCCTCCACCCCTTGGTTTTTTGTTTTTTGCTTAAAGCTGTTTTAGTTTTTAGTCCCTTGTGACCAGAGAATATTTAATTTAATATAATACAGCACAAATCTTTAATATGGCATTATTTCACTGCTAACACAGAATTTCTGGTTTATGGTAAAATAGAGATCATATGATTATCTGCCACTTCCCACTGTCCTTTCTGAAGTACAAGAACTCCAAACAGCTACAACTGATGTGTTTTAAATTATTTGAAGGTAAGTTGACACAGTGTTTTAGAAAATAATTTAAGGACTCTGGGGGGAAAATATGAGGTCTGTTTTTTTTTTTGTCCTGGGTAGTTTTTGTGGGGTTTTTTTGTGTGTGTGGTTTTGTTTTTTTTTTTTTCTTTTAGTAAGAATACGTTATACTTCCTTTCAGAATTCCATCATCACTTGGGAGATTTCTGTGAATCATCACTAAAGCCATTCACTTTCTTATAACTAAACAAGAATCTTCTTCTGGAGTTCAGTATCAGATATGAATGTTCTCACTGACCTCAGGAAGCAAAAGTCCTAAATCATTATACGGCAGTGAAGGTACAAAAAAAAAAAAAAAAAATCAGCAGGAAATAAAGCAGAACTGTTGCCAATACATACAAGCTGCAGTAGCACCTACAAAATGTGTAGTGTCCATTCTAACACATTCATTGGACTGGATTACATTGTGTTGTAGACTCAGTTAACTCTGGAAGAACATAATAGGTGTTTATTGTTTAAAGTATAATGCAAAACATAATTAAGTCTATAGTCTCTGATTCTTCTCAAGTTCAAATGAAACCAACAATTTTGGTTTTGTCTAACATTCAGGATGTGTTTCTAATTGAACTGAAATCACAGTAATCACCTCCACTTTCTCTCTTGGGATCTCTATCATGAAAATTAATTGTATGATTTTGCCCCTCCCACCCAACCCCCAGTCTTCTGGAAGAAGCAATACTTCTACTTGCTGTACCTGAAAATCCCCATTCAGGGCAGAGGTAGGTATTATGGCATTTGTCTGATCTCTGGTGTGCCCAAAAAGAAATGGCCTGAAACTGGGGGCATAGTGAGTAAGATTGCAAATGGGGATTTGGGTTAGAGTTCCAACCTGTAACTCACTAGAACATCCTTTCATTGATCTCTACTCCAATTAATTAGTGTTTTGTTGTTGTTGTTGTTGTTTGTTTGTTTTTTGAGATGGAGTCTCACTCTATTGCCCAGGCTGACGTGCAGTGGCTCAGTCCCGGCTCACTGCAACCTCCAACTCCCGGGTTCAAGCAATTCTCTTGCCTCAGCGTCCCAAGTAGCTGTGTTTACATGTGCCCGCCACGACACCTGGCTAATTGTTTTACTTTTAGTAGAGACGGGGTTTCATCATGTTGGACCAGGTTCCTCTCAAACTCCTGGCCTCAGATTATCTGTCCGCCTTGGCCCCCCAAAGTGCTGGGATTACAGGCATGAGTCACTGGGCCTCACCTATTGTTCTTTATTACTCAAATAATTGTTATAAGAGAAGATCTTAAGAGAACTCCTAGTCCTACATTTTTGTGAGGACGTCTTACAAGACCACACATTTCCTGATCTAAATGCAAATTTCAAACATTTCTTAGAGGTTTTTTGGTTAAGTTCAGTGAATGAGTCTTATTGTTACGTACAGGTAGTTGGATAGGCAGGAGCCAGACAGGAGAGGGCTCTCCCCAACCCACTAAGCATATCAGCAATTATAGCATTGCCTCTCTGAGTGCGATCATTTGGCAGCGCCAGAGAAAGGGCATTTCCTGATGGTCCACACCTGTTAATATCAAAATATTAATTGAATGCAAGCCCCAGGGAAAAGAAACTTTCTTCCTAGGCATGCATATTAAGAGGCAAAAATGGCAAAGTGTGATCTTCCAGGTAAACTCCACCAGAAAAAGGAAGAAAGCCTCAGATGGACATGCTTATAACTCCCTAAACACACTGCGCTGTGCTCAATTCTGAAGGGTAAGGAGGGCACTGAGCATGCGGGCAACCCACCCTAAGGGAAGAATCATGGGAAAGAGGTGAGCTTATACAAGTCCTAGTATCGCCAACGCGGTGGCTCATGCCTGTAATCACACTACTGCACTGCAGCCTAGTGACAGAGGGAGACTCCAGCTCAAAAAAAAAATGTCCTAGTATCACAGTTAAATGGGGGCACTTGACTCTCCCTTTTTGTTCTTTGGGTCTCTTCCAAGTGTGCTTTCCTTCTTTCCTATTCTAAAGCCGTTTTAAATAAACTTCTACTCCTGCTCTGAAACTTGTCTCGCTTCTTATGCCCTTCAGTAGAATTCTTTCTTCTGAGGAGGCAAGAACCAAAGTTGCTGTGTACCTATGCAGATCTAAGGCTGGATAGGCGGCTGGTAACTCAGGGTGACTCCGATCTCTTCCGCTGGTAACATTATTATCAACTGAAACTGACAATTCCCATCACACTGAGTGAGTCCTCGAGCACTAGAACACTGACCAATTCACCTTTGCATGCCTAGTGCCTAGCATCATTCCTGCTATTAGGAAGTTTAATAAATATTTATCAAATAAGCATATCATGTATCCTTCCTACTAGACTTTTCTTCTCAGAGAGATTAAGAGCCACATGGACTTAAACTTTAGATTGGACACAGATCTGACAAATTTGATGCACAGGGAAAGGACTTAAAACATTTATTTAACATATATTTGTCGAATTAAATAAAAAGTAGTATGTTAAGAAAAAACAAAGATATTTCAAATATAGAGTCTTCAGTGAAGTTGTAGAGACTGAAAAAGGAATTATTTTTTAAAACAACCAGTGTGGGCATGGTGGCTTATGCCTGTAATCCCAACACTTTGGGAGGCTGAGGTGGGTGGATTGCTTGAGCTCAATAATTTTGGCAATATAGAAAGACCGCATATCTACAAAAAAATCAAAATAAATTTTTAAAAAGCAAAAAACCAGGCACGGTGGCTCACACCTGTAATCCCAACACTTTGGGGGGCCAAGGCGGGCAGATCACGAGGTCAGGAGTTCGAGACCAGCATGGCCAACATGGTGAAACCCCATCTCTACTAAAGATACAAAAAATTAGCGGGACGTGGTGGTGCATGCCTGTAATCCCAGCTACTCAGGAGACTGAGGCACAACTGCTTGAACCCGGGAGGTGAAGGTTGCAGTGAGCCAAGACTATGCCATTGCACTCCAGCCTGGGCCACAGGGCAAGACTCCGTCTGAAAAAGAAAGAAAAAAAGAAGGAATGAAAAGAAAGAATGAAAGAGAAAGAAAGAGAGAGAGAGAGAAAGAAAGAAAGAAAGGAAGGAAGGAAGGAAGGAAGGAAGGAAGGAAGGAAGGAAAGAAAGAAAAAAGAAAGAAAAAAGAAAGAAAGAAAGAAAGAAACAAAGAAAGAAAGAAAGAAAGAGAGAAAGAAAGAGAAAGAGAGAGAAAGAACGAGA
>NW_016808057.1:123727-127378 GCF_001698545.2 Rhinopithecus bieti
TTTTTTTTTTTTTTGAGACAGAGTCTCACTCTGTCACCCATGCTGGAGTGCAGTGGCACGATCTCTGCTCACTGCAAGCACCACCTCCTGCATTCACGCCATTCTCCTGCCTCAGCCTCCCGAGTAGCTGGGACTACAGGCGCCTGCCACCATGCCTGGCTAATTTTTTGTATTTTTAGTAGAGATGGGGTTTCACCGTGTTAGCCAGGATGGTCTCGATCTCTTGACCTCATGATCTGCCTGCCTCAGCCTCCCAAAGTGCTGGGATTACAGGTGTGAGCCACCGCGCCCGGCGCTGCGCCTCCATTTCTATTATGAAATAGCAGATTTGAATATCAGATCTCTTCCAGATGTAAATTGTTTGATTTAGAATCAAGAGGTGATTTACATCTTTATTGTTATCTTTCAGTAGGGTTCCTTCTACATTGCATTATTCTGTAAGGCTAGAGACTGTGATCTGATATGAGCATTGAAACCCAAGCAAATCATTTTCACTGGTGTCTCTATTTATTTATTTGTTTATTTATTTATTTATTTATTTTGGCATTCAGTCTCTTTAATGTCTGAGGATGGGGGGGAGAAGTCAATGGTGAGGCTTCTCTGGGAAATTCTGCAGGCCTTGTAGTTCTCTAAGTCCCTCTAGCAACATGTGGATATGGGCTTTCACATTCATGGAGTCCTTGGTAAGGCTGTTGCTGAGCTCTGTGAGGAGAGAGCTCTTACGATCAATGAACTTGAGAGCTTCTGCCAGTGTCAACTCCAGGAAAAAACCATATCCCATGGCCACATAGATGCGTGAAGTATCTGGGACCACTGTGTCAACGAAGAAGTTACAGCCAAATCCATCTGCATATATAACTCCAAGTGCTTAGCTTCCTGGAGTCACTCAATGACATTTCTCAGTTGAAGGTATTTGGCCAGATGCTCATGTATCTTGTCTTGATGGTCCAGCACCTTTCGCAAGTCCTGCTGCAGCACGTCACTGATGAAGGTCTTGTGGCGCAGCACTCTCTCCCTCATGGCCTCCACTGCCCACCACTTAGGGGGCGTCGCCATGATGGGCTCCTCAGGGCCGCTAGCAATAAGCTGGTGTCTCCTTACCTACATACTCATTCATCCAGAAAATCCAAACAAACAAACACAAAACAAAAAGGCCAGACACTGTGGCTCACATCTATAATCCCAGCCCTTTGGGAGGCAGAAATGGGTGGACGGATTGCCTAAGCTCCAGACCAACCTGGGCAACATGGCGAAACCCTGTCTCTACAAAATAAACAAAAATTAGCCAAGTGTGGTGGTGCATGCCTGTAGTCCCAGGTACGGGGGAGGCTGAGAAGCAAGGATCCCTTGAGCCCAGGAGTCTGAGGCTGCAGTGAGCTATGATTGCACCACTGGATTCTAGCCTGAGTGACAGAGTGAGACCCTGTCTCAAAAAACAAACAAACAAACACAACACAAAATGAAAACAGTAACAATTTAACATATTCCAAGACACAAAACTAAATAAAACCCAATTCTATTCCCAAGAAGTTTGCGGTCCACTGATCATTACATAACTACAGTTAGCCCTTCCTCTCTGTGAGTTCAGCATTCGTGAATTCAACCAACTAGGGATTGACAATATTTGGAAAATGCTTTGGCATGGTGGCTTACAGCTGTAATCTCAGCATTTTGGGAGGCTGAGATGGGTGGATGACTTGAGCCCAGGAGTTCAAGACCAGCCTGGATAATGTGGCAAAACCCCATGTCTATAAAAAATACAATAATTAGCTAGGAATGGTGGTGCATGCCTGTAGCTCCAGTTACTCAGCTACTGGGAGGCTGAGGTGAATCCCTTGAACCTGGTAGGTTGAGGCTGCAGTGAGTTGAGATCATGTCACTGCACTCCAGCCCAACAGAGCCAGATTCTGTTTCAAAAAAAAAGAAAGAAAACAATATTCATCTGTTTTGAACATGTACAGATCTCTTTCTTGTTATTCTGTAAACAATACAGCATAACAACCATTTGCGTAGTATTTACATTGTATTAGGTATTATATGTAATCCAGAGGTGATTTAAAGTATATGGGAGGATATGGATAGGTTATAAATATGTCACCATTTTGTGTCAGGGACTTCAGCAGCCTTGGATTTTGGTATCTATGGGGCTCCTAGAACCAATCCCCCAGGAATGCCAAGGAATAACTGTATTTACATAAACACAAATCACCAATGCCCAGGAAGGGCCTGGTTAGTAGTAAGGGCAAAGCGCTATAGGTCTCCTATAGCTCGTGTAAATCAACTTCGCCCGGGGAGCTGGGAAAGCAGGTGAATCTGAGGATGGAGAGGCTGGGGAAGCACTAGCCAGGCAGAGAACGCAGGTAAAGGTGGGGTTAGGGCAGGTGAGAATGTGAGCTGGTGTCACGGCCTGAAAAGCCTCATATACACTATTATTCCTACCACGAAGATGAAGAACTCAGGCCTGGCATCTGAAACATGTGGCTCCCTACAGTCTTACTTATAGAGAGAAAAATAGAATTATCTTACAGTGGAGAAAACTGGCAAACACATCCTTATCCTGAGATCAAAGTTAGAAATCACCAGATGAGAAGAAATTGACGTCATGTGCTTACTGGATATAATGCACTGAGAATTCTGTGAAGTTTCTGCCAAAAATACCTCCTCTGAATTTAGTCATAAGGCTTCAGCCAAACCCAAACTTGAAGGACACTCTACAAAATAAATGACCAGTATTTTTCAAAAATATTAATGTTGGCCATGTGTAGCAGCTGATGACTGTAATCCCAGCACTTTGGGAAGCTAAGGTGGGAGAATTGTTTAAGGCCAGGAGTTGGAGACCAGCCTGGGCAACATAGCAAGACCCCATATCTATTAAAAAAATTAATGTCATGAAAGAAAAAAAAGAAATTGATTGTTTCCAATTAAAGACAACTAAAGAGACATATTCACTGAACACAATACATGATGTAGGATTTCTTTTGCCATAAAGAACATTATTTGGACAACTGGAAAGATCTGAATAAGATCTATTATTATCGGGGGAAACCCCACCCCCAATATTCAATGTGGGTTCTTTTCTATTTCCCTAAGTGTCAGCTGGTCTGAGAAATAAAGGGAAAGAGTACAAGAGAGAGAAATTTTAAAGCTGGGTGTCTGGGGGAGACATCACATGTTGGCAGGTTCCGTGATGCCCCTGAGCCATAAAACCAGCAAGTGTTTATTAGTAATTTTCAAAAGGGGAGGGAGTGCACGAATAGGGTGTGAGTCACAGAGATCACATGCTTCACAAGGTAATAAAATATCACAAAGCAAATGGAGGCAGGGCAAGATCACAGGACCACAGGATGGGGCGAAATAAAAATTGCTGGCCGGGCGCGGTGGCTCAAGCCTGTAATCCCAGCACTTTGGGAGGCCGAGACGGGCGGATCACAAGGTCAGGAGATCGAGACCATCCTGGCTAACACGGTGAAACCCCGTCTCTACTAAAAATACAAAAAACTAGCCGGGCGAGGTGGCGGGCACCTGTAGTCCCAGCTACTCCGGAGGCTGAGGCAGGAGAATGGTGTAAACCCAGGAGGCGGAGCTTGCAGTGAGCTGAGATCCAGCCACTGCACTCCAGCCTGGGAGACAGAGCCAGACTCCGTCTCAAAA
>NW_016808057.1:127827-140987 GCF_001698545.2 Rhinopithecus bieti
TATCATAAAGCAAATGCAGGCAGGGTGAGATCACAGTACCATAGGATGGGGTGAAATTAAAATTACTAATGAAGTTTTGGGCATGCATTGTCATTGATCACATCTTATCAGGAGATGGGGTTTGAGAGCAGACAACAGATCCTACCAAAGTCTATTAGGTGGGAATTTCTTTGTCCTAATAAGCCTGGGAGAGCTACAGGAGACCAGGACTTATTATATCCCTTTGGCTTCTACCGTAAAAGACAGCTACCCCTAAAGGGCCATTTCAGAGGACTACCCTCAGGGGCCATTCTCTTTCACAGGGATGTTCCTTGCTGAGAAAAAGAATTTAGCGATATTTCTCCTATTTGCTTTTGAAAGAAGAGAAATATGGCTCTTTCCCGCCCGGCTCACTGGCGGTCAGAGTTTAAGGTCAGCTCTCTTGTTCCCTGAACATTGCTGTTATCCTGTTCTTTTTTCAAGGTGCCCAGATTGTTCAAACACACATGCTCTACAAAAAATTTGTGCAGTTAACGCAATCATCACAGGGTCCTGAGGCGACATACATCCTCCTCAGCTTGCGAAGATGATAGGATTAAGAGATTAAAGTAAAGACAGGCATAGGAAATCACAAGGGTATTGATTGGGGAAGTGATAAGTGTCCATGAAATCTTCGCAATTTGTGTTATTCTGCCAATGGCTTCAACTGGTCCCTCCGTTCGGGGTCCCTGACTTCCCACAACATCTTATCAATAATAATATTGTATCAATGATCATTTCCTGACTTTCTGGTTATGTAAGAGAATGCCCTTATCTTTAGGAAATAGTAACTGAAGTATTAAGAGGTAAAGCCTAAAAAAATTTAAAAGGCTGGACATGGTGGCTCACATCTGTATTGGAGCACTTTGGGGGGGCCGAGGAGGGAGGATTTCTTGAGGCCAGTTCAAGATTAGCTTAGTCAACATAGTAAGACCCCTTCTTAAAACAAAATAAAACAAAACAAAACAAAAATTTTTTTTGAGACAAAGTCTCACTCTGTGGCCCAGGCTGGAGTGCAGTGGCGTGATCTCGGCAAGCTCTGCCTCCTGGGTTCACGCCGTTCTCCTGCCTCAGTCTCCCAAGTAGCTGGAGCTACAGGTGCCCGCCACCACACCCAGCTAATTTTTTTGTAATTTTAGTAGAGATGGGGTTTCACCATGTTAGCCAGGATGGTCTCAATCTCCTGACCTCATGATCTGCCCACCTCAGCCTTCCAAAATGGTGGGATTACAGGTGTGAGCCACTGCACCCAGCCTTTTTTTATTTTTGAGACAGAGTCTCGCTCTGTTGCCAGGCTGGAGTGCAGTGGCGTGATCTCAGCTCACTGCAACCTCCACCTTCCGGGTCCAAGCGATTCTCCTGCCTCAGCCTCCCGAAAAGCTGGGACTACAGGTGTGTGCCACCATGCCTAGCTAATTTTTGTATTTTTAGTAGAGACAGGGTTTCACCATGTTGGTCAGGCTGGTCTTGAACTCCAGACCTCAAATGATCTGCCCACCTTGGCCTCCCAAAGTGCTGGGATTATAGGCATGAGCCACCGAGCCCAGCCTAATTGATTTTTTTAAGGGGAAAAAAAATTTCCTTCATCACAGAACATTCTGTTTCAGAAAATACTCTAGCACTGATTCCATTCCTGTGGCTTTTGTGCCTTGTCCCCTGGATTCCTCCTGGCAGAGCAGACTGCACAGCAGGTGTGCCCACTCCAGGCCCAAGGTGTGGCCAAAGCACAGCTGGGTTTCTCTTGGGAGCAGTTAGGCATGTGGACTTGAGTGCACCTGTGTGTATGCAAGGCCCTTCATAGTGCCTGACAAATCCAGTGGTGGGGAGAAAAAGAGCCCAGCAATGAGCTGAGGCGTTGGGGCCAGGGGCCAGCTCTCCAACACTGTCACATTAAGATGCAGAATTCTAACCTCCCAAGTACTTGGGAGGTATAACCATTAAGGCAAGAAGACAGACATATATATATATATATATATATATATGTGTGTGTGTGTGTGTGTGTGTGTGTGTGTGTGTGTGTCAAAAACATATATATAGAGAGAGAGAGAGACTGAGTTTCACTCTTGTGGCCCAGGCTGGAGTACAATGGTGCGATCGATCTTGGCTCACTGCAACTTCCGCCTCCCGGGTTCAAGCAATTCTGCCTCAGCCTCCTGAGTAGCTGGGATTACAGGTGCATGACATCTAGCTTGGCTAATTTTTCTATTTTTAGTAGAGGTAGGGTTTCATCACATTGGTCAGTCTGGTCTCAAACTCATGACCTCAGGTGATCAGTCTACTTTGGCCTCCCAAATCGCTGGGATTACAGGCATGAGCCACTGTGCCTGGTCTTTTTTTTTTTTTTTTTTTTAGATGGAGTTTTGCTTTTGTTGCCCAGGCTGAAGTGCAATGGCGTGATCTCGGCCACAGCAACCTCCATCTCCCAGGTTCAAGTGGTTCTCCTGCCTCAGCCTCTTAAGTAGCTGGGATTACAGACATGCGCCACCACGCCCGGCTAATTTTGTATTTTTAGTAGAGATGGGGTTTCTCCATGTTGGTCAGGCTGGTCTCGAACTCCTTACCTCAGGAGATCCACCCTCCTCGGCCTCCCAAATTGCTGGGATTACAGACATGAGCCACAGCATCTGGCCTGACAGACATATTTTATTTAACAGTTTGTTGGCTTAACTGGTAACTTTTAAATATTTTGACATATGGTATGTGGGATCTCCATTTATCCTTCAGTCTCAAGCCCACTATTATTATGGGTGGGTGCTTTACAGCCTGTGAAAGAGTGTAATAACAATTCTCTACTGGAAAACAACCAATCTTTCTGCTGGCTGAACCTGAAAACACTTGTACTATGGAAAACATTTATTTTGCCATTGGGTTGCCTTTAGTACTCACAGGTATGTCATGAGTGGTCACAGTATACCATGAGAGAGACACTCTCCCTGGTTTATTTTCTTTTCCCAGTTTTTACCCATTTCTTCTCCCTTATAAACCCCAGGCTCCAACCTGTTGACATACACCACACAATAAGGGTCCTTGACACAGCAGCCCCTGGTTCCATCCTGGAAGGACGTCAGGCCTGAACATTCAGGTTTATCTGCAGCATCTACAAGCAGAAAACAAACCTTTCTCTTGCTAAAATTGTTTGCCTTTGATGGCATAAATTCTAGGACCTTATGCTAAAAATTTGGGGGTGGAGGGTGTTACATAGGACAGAAAATCCCTTTCTTTCACATTTGGTTATTAAAACTTAAAAACGTTTCATTATCTTTATGCAATTGATGTTTTATAAGTACCTGGTATCAAAAGAGTGAACAGACAACCTGCGGATTGGGAGAAGACATTTGCAAGCTGTGACTCCAACAGGGGACTAATATCCAGAATTTACAAAGGACTCAACAGAAAACCACAAACAATTTATTTTAAAAGTATATAAATAGGCTGGGCGTGGTGGCTCACGCTTGTAATCCCAGCACTTTGGGAGGCCGACGTGGGCAGATCACAAGGTCAGGAGTTCGAGACCAGCCTGGCCAATATGGTGAAACCCCTGTCTCTACTAAAAATACAAAAATTAGCTGGGCATAGTGGTGGGCGCCTGTAGTCCCAGCTACTCGGGAGGCTGAGGCAGGAGAATAGCTTGAACCCAGAAGCTGGAGGTTGCACTGAGCTGAGATGGCGCCACTGCACTCCAACCTGGGCAACAGAACAAGACAAGACTCCATCTATAAATAAAAAACAGATAAATAAATAAATAAATATCAGGGCCCTTTCCTCTCCCTACATAGAGCTGTTTCTCTTTCTCTTCCCTTCTGCCTATTAAACCTCTGCTCCTCAACTCCTTGTGTGTGTCTGTGCCCTAAACTTTCCTGGTGGGAGACGATGAACCCCAGGGTATATGCCCCAGACAACTAGCCACTTCTCAATTATAAGTGGGAGCTAATCCCACCTACTCTGGAGGCTGAGGCAGAAGAATCGTTTGAATCTGGGAAGCAGAGGTTGCAGTGAGCCGAGATCATGCCACTACACTCCAGCCTAGGCTACAGAATGAGACTCCATCTCAAAAACAAAAAACAAAAAAACAAAACAAGTAAGTGGCGGCTAAATAATGTGTATACATGGACATTGAGTGTGGGATACTACACATTGGAGAGTTGGAAGACTGTGAGGATGGGAGGGGGAGGAATGATGAGAAGTTACTTAATGGGTACAAGTGACACTATTTGGGTGACGGTTACATTAAAAGTCCAGAAAATATATCTAGGTAGCAAAACCTCACTTGTATCCCTTGAGTTGGAAAGTTGGAAGACTGGGAGGGTGGGAGAGGCAGGAAGGATAAGAAGTTACTTAATGGGTATAAGTTACACTATTCGGGTGATGGTTATATTAAAAGGCCAGACAATATACCCATGTAGCAAAACCTCACTTGTATCACTTGAGTTTATACAAAAAAAGGAAAGGGGTCTCTCCTTGCAGCGCTGCACGAGAGCAGAGTACAAGGCTGCAGCGCAGGGAGTCACGACGGGACAAACCTTTAGAAAGTTTCTTCCACTCTGACCGAGTATTGGTTGAAAGGAGTACTGCCGAAACTGTAACCAATGGAGGCATCATGCTTCCAGAGAAATCTCAAGGAAAAGTACTGCAAGCAACAGTAGTCGCTATTGGATCGGGTTCTAAAGGAAAGGGGAGAGATTCAACCAGTTAGCATGAAAGTTGAAGATAAAGTTCTTTTCCCAGAATATGGAGGCATCAAAGTAGGTGTAGATGACAGGCTTTTTTTTTTTTTTTTTTTTTGAGGCAATCTCGCTCTGTCACCCAGGCTGGAGCGCAGTGGTGCGATTTCGACTCACTGCAACTTTCGTCTCCCGGTTTCAAGCGATTCTCCTGCCTCAGCCTCACGAGTAGCTGGGATTACAGGCAGCTACCACCACGCCCAGCTAATTGTTTTTGTATTTTTAGTAGAGACAAAAATGTTTGTCTCTACAAAAATGTTTGTTGGCCAGGCTGGTCTTGAACTCCTGACCTCAGGCGATTCACCCGCCTCAGCCTCCCAAAGTGCTAGGATTACAGGCGTGAGCCACTGTACCCAGCCAGGTTATTTCTTATTTAGAGATGGTGACATTCTTTTTTTTTTTTTTTTTTGAGGTGGAGTCTTGCTCTGTCGCCCAGGCTGGAGTGCAGTGGCGCTATCTCGGCTCACTGCAAGCTCCGCCTCCTGGGTTCACGCCATTCTCCTGCCTCAGCCTCCCGAGTAGCTGGGACTACAGGTGCCCACCACCACACCTGGCTAATTTTTTGTATTTTTAGTAGAGATGGGGTTTCACCGTGTTAGCCAGGATTGTCTCGATCTCCTGATCTCATGACCTGCCTGCCTCAGCCTCCCAAAGTGCTGGGATTACAGGCGTGAGCCACCGCGCCGGCCGAGATGGTGACATTCTTGGAAAACATGTAGACTGAAATAAGTCACTACTGAAATGGCATCAATGTGAAGCTGCCTATTCCACTGAAGTTCTGAAATCTTTCATCATGTAAATACTTTCTATATCTCTTATAATAAACTAATGATAACTAACGGAAAAAAAGGAAAAAGTGTGGTGGAAAATAATTGAAAACATACAGAGATTGCAAACTTTTTTTTTTTTAAGAGACAGAGTTTCACTCTGTCGCCCAGGCTGGAGTTTAGTGGTGATCATGACTCACCGCAGCCTTGACCTCCTGAACTCAAGAAACCTCCCAACTCAGCCTCCCAAGTACCTGGGACCACACAGGTGTACACCATCATGCCCAGCTAAGTTGCTTTTATTTTTTGTAGAGATGGGGGGCAGGTCTCTCTATGTTGCCCAGACTGGCCTTGAACCCCTGGGCCTCCTCCCACCTCAGCCTCCCAAAGTGCTGGGATTACAGGCATTAGCCACCATGCCCAACTGTAAGCTTTGTGTGTGTGTGTGTGTGTGTGTGTGTGTGTGTGTGTGTGTGTAGGAGGAGGGTGGGGTGGAGTGGTAGGTGGGACAGAGTCTTGCTCTGTAGCCCGGGCTGGAGTGCAGTGGCATGATCTCAGCTCACTGCAACCTCCGCCTCCCGGGTTCAAGCAATTCTCCTGCTTCAGCCTCCCAAGTAGCTGGGATTACAGGCTCCCATACCCCACTGTTTTGTTTTGTTTTGTTTTGTTTTGTATTTTTAGTAGAGACGGGGGTTTCACTATTTTGGTCAGGCTGGTCTCGAACTCCTGACCTCAGGTGATCCACCTGTCCTCCAACTGTAAGCTTTTTTTTTTTTTTTTTTTTTTGAGATGGAGCAACCTCAGGATCTGGGCTCATCGCAATCTTCACCTCCCAGATTCAAGCGATTCTCCTGCCTTGCCCTCCTCAGTAGCTGGGATTACAGGCATGTACCAGGACGCCTGGCTAATTTTGTGTTTTTAGAAGAGACGGGGTTTCTCCATGTTGGTCAGGCTGGTCTCAAACTCCCAACCTCAGGTGATCTGCCAGTCTCGGCCTCCCAAAGTGTTGAGATTACAGACGTGAGCCACCACGCCTACATTTCTTTAAAATACCTTTTATTGACCGGGCGCGGTGGCTCTCGTCTGTAATCGCAGCACTTAGGGTGGCCGAGGCGGGCAGATCACCAGATCAAGAGATACAGCCCATGCTGGCCAACATGGTGAAACCCCGTCCCTACTGAAAATAGGAAAATTAGCCGGGCATCATGGTGGGTGCCTGTAGTCCCAGCTACTAGGGAGGCTGAGGCAGGAGAATCACTTGAACCCGGGAGGCAGAGGTTGCAGTGAGCCAAGATCGCGCCACTGCACTCCAGCCTGGGTGACAGAGCGAGACTCCGTCTAAAACAAACAAACAAACAAACAAACAAACAAAAGTTATGTTTGTTAGTTTTGTTATTAACTGTAATTTTGGGGCTTTTAAAAGGTAAGGTCGGCCGGGTGCGGTGGCTCAAGCCTGTAATCCCAGCACTTTGGGAGGCCGAGACGGGCGGATCACGAGGTCAGGAGATCGAGACCGTCCTGGCTAACACGGTGAAACCCCGTCTCTACTAAAATACAAAACTAGCCGGGCGAGGTGGCGAGCGCCTATAGTCCCAGCTACTAGGGAGGCTGAGGCAGGAGAATGGCGTAAACCCAGGAGGCAGAGCTTGCAGTGAGCTGAGATCCGGCCACTGCACTCCAGTCCGGGCGACAGAGCCAGACTCCGCCTCAAAAAAAAATAAAATAAAATAAAAAAATAAAAAGGTAAGGTCTGAGTTGGTCATTCACAGAAAGTCTGAAAAGGTTAATTAGAAACAGCTGGAGGCAGGTAATGACCTTAAAACCCTAAACAGCACCCAGAGCAGAAGGTGAGCACCCTCTGGATCACCCCTGGGCATGCAGCAGGCAATGGTCCTCGTGTCAGCTTGGGACTACAGATTCCTTCACCAGCAACTACAGCTACTGTGTGTGGATCCACACCACCCAAGACCGCACCATCCCAGAGACATGTGACCAAAATGGTCAGAGTAAGTGCTCTGAGGCAGGTATTAGGAGAAAGTGTGGAGGTGAAGGAGTTAGACTGCCAAGGAAGATAAGAATGAGGACTATACAATTAGGGCAGAGGAAAAGGGTTTTGGATCAATTTCCGAGGTTTTAGTCATTGCCTAAAGGTGAGCTTTACATTCTGCTTATAGAATGTTGCTTGGTCAAGCTAGATGCTTTGGAATGTTTCAGAATGGAACACATCACAGAGGATAAAACGTTTAAAGGGGGTTGATGTCAATGTCACAAAACAAGACAGAACTGAACAGAGACAAGTGTCTGACCAACCCCCAACGCCCTCAAAAAAAATTAGATTCAGTGATTTGAGAGAACAGATTGAGTCAGTAACACCTAGTAAGTCTTAACAATTGGTGTTTATGGCTGGGCGTGGTGGCTCACGCCTGTAACCTCAGCACTTCAAGAGGCCAAGGTGGGCAGATCACCTGAGGTCGCAAGTTCAAGACCAGCCTGACCAACATGGAGAAACCCCTGTCTCTACTAAAAGTACAAAATTAGCTGGGTGTGGTGGCACATGCCTGTAATCCCAGTTACTGAGGAGGTGAAGCAGGAGAATTGCTTGAACCCAGGAGGTGGAGGTTGCAGTGAGCCAAGATTGCGCCATTGCACTCCAGCCTGGGCAACAAGAGCAAAACTCCATCTCAAACAAAACAAAACAAAACAGCAACAACAATAAAACAAACAAAAAAAATTGGTGTTATATAGTTTAAAACTCCTAAACTCAGCTTGACAGCTGGTATACAGGATCAAAGCAGTGGAGACACTGGATGTCTGAATTTTTTTTTTTTTTTTTTTTTGAGATGGAGTTTTGCTCTGTCGCCCAGGCTGGACTATAGTGGTGCTGATTCTGCAATCTCCCTGCAAGCTCTGCCTCCCGGTTTTAAGTGATTCTTGTGCCTTAGCCTCCCAAGTAGCTGGGACTGCAGGTGCCTGCCACCACGCCTGTCTAATGTTTGTATTTTTAGTAGAGACGAGGTTTCACCATGTTGGCCAGACTGGCCTTGAACTTCTAACCTCAGGTGATCCACCCGCCTCGGCCTCCCAAAGTGCTGAGATTACAGGCGTGAGCCACCACGCTCAGCCTGGATATCTGCATTTAAAGGTAAGTAATATAATGCTTTTTGGCCTGTAATCCCAGCACTTTGGGAGGCTGACGCTGGAGGACTGCTTGAGCTCAGGAGTTGGAGACCAGCCTGAGCAACATAGCAAGGCCTCATCTCTACTAAAAATAATAAATAAATAAATACAAATAAATTTAGCCGAGCGTGGTGGTGCACACCTGTAGTTCCAGCTACTCAGGACGCTGAGGCAGGAGAATCGCTTGAACCCGGGAGGTGGAGGTTGTAGTGAGCGGAGGTCGCCTACCAAAGTGCTGGGATTACCTGTAATCCCGGCTACTTTGGAGGCTGAGGCACGAGAAGCGCTTGAACCGGGAGGTGGAGGTTGCAGCGAGCCGAGATTGTGCCCCTGCACTCCAGCCTGGGTATCGGAGTGAAACTCTGTCTCTATAATCATCATCATCATCATCATCATCATCATCATCAGCTGGGTGCGGGGGCTCGTGCCTGTAATCCCAGCACTTTGAGAAGCCGAGGGAGGCGGATCACCTGAGATCGGCAGTTTGAGACCCACCTGGCCAACGTGGTGAAACTCCGTCTCTACCAAAAATACAAAAATTAGCCGTTGGTGGTGGTGGACACCTGTAATCCCAGGTACTCAGAAGGCTGAGGCAGGAGAACTCCATCTCAAAATAAATAAATAAATAGATAAAGGCAGAGCTAATTTATCTTTTGTGATAGTACATACCTATGTAAAATACTCTGTAGGAAGAGGTGTCCTCTTTGTGTCTTAGTTTACATTCCAAAAGCTTTTCACATTCAAATGGATGTGCTACACTATTCAAAAGATACACATCTCATTTGGTAAATGCATAGAGAAAGCAAACAGCATCTCTAGGGCATGCCAAAACCTCCCAGGTATGTATCAGCTCCATCACTGACTGCTTTGACACTTTATTCTGGCAATTGGAACTTGTATATTTTCTTTTTTTTTTTTTTTTTTTTTTNGACTACAGGCGCCGCCACGTCGCCCGGCTAGTTTTTTGTATTTTTTAGTAGAGACGGGGTTTCACCGTGTTAGCCAGGATGGTCTCGATCTCCTGACCTCGTGATCCGCCCGTCTCGGCCTCCCAAAGTGCTGGGATTACAGGCTTGAGCCACCGCGCCCGGCCTGTATATTTTCATAATAAACAATTTAACTGTTTGTTTCTCAACCACTTAAAGCAAGGTGAAATGGTCTCCTCCCAAAGCTCAAAAATCTAACTGGCAGAAACAAATTTACAGGATTATCTTTTGTTCTGAAACAAAAGGAAGCAGGGCCAACTCTGCAAATAGTGAGGATCTACTATATAAACTATTACAGTTGTGATATCCAGCGAAAATTCTAGAAGAATATTGGATAGGTTTCACATTGCTAAACAGTTGGAATCCTTTTAGTTCCTTAATCAAATCCACTTAGCATCAGATCCTTAGGATATTCAAGGGAATTACCCAAAGGGAACAGAACAACAAAAGTAGACTATTTAAGGTGATACTTAGTGACAGTATCAATTCCTCTAAACTCTTCAAAAATGGATTATTGATTTAAAACATCAGAGACGTATTCTTTTCTGTTCTATGAATATCCAGAAGAGATGAGCAACCTACAACTGGAATAGATAAAAGTTGCTTTTGACAGCAGGTGAACTTGTTAAAAAAAAGATAAAAGTTGCAGTTTTATGAATTTTTTCAAAGGATTTGTGTGTTAAGGTATATACTTTTTAGACTCCAGTAGCCAAAAGATACTTGTATCTGACAGTTAAATGAATTTGCTTTAGAAAAAAAAGTGATAGATCTTCTTCTCTCTCTCTCTCTTTGGCAGAGTCTTGCTCTGTCGCCCAGGCGGATCTCGGTTCACTGCAAGCTCCGCCTCCCAGGTTCATGCCATTCTTCTGCCTCAGCAGCTGAGACTATAGGCGCCAGCCACCACACACGGCTACTTTTTTTTTTTTTTTTTGTATTTTTAGTAGAGACGGGGTTTCACCATGTTAGCCAGGATGGTCTCGATCTCCTGACCTCGTGATCTGCCTGCCTCGGCCTCCCAAAGTGCTGGGATTACAGGTGTGAGCCACCGTGCCTGGCCTGTTCTTTTCTTAACAAGGTCAATTTTTAAAAATGCTGGAAACACAAAGAAAACCACAACAATGTGCAGGTAATCTTTCAGGTACTGCAAGTGGAACGAATGGCTCTCCTAGAGGTTACTTTTCATTGGAATGTATATCCCATTAGGGGTGATACCTCAGCAGAGTAATGTGCTTAGCATCACTCAGGCAGGAATCTCACTGGCCATAAACATTTCAGAAATACACATCTAAGCCAGCCTTGACCAGAAGCCAAGACAATACACTAATCCACTTGGACAGCTGAGAGGGTGAAGTTGGGTCAGAGATAAGCAGCACTGGCTGAATGCTCATAGCTCACCTACAACCTGACAAGCCCAGGCATGGGGGTGTGCAGTTGGCACAGGTGGTCTTGTTGAGCTGGCTGAAGGCTTAACAACCCCATGATCCAAACTCTGTTACTGTAACTACACTTATCCCTGACACTTCATATTTGCCAAAAAGAATAAATTTTCTAAATTCATGCATAATGGCAGAAATAAAATCCTCAGTGCTTTAAAATAATGTTAAGTTTCCTCTGGGTTTTCTTTTCTATTTATTTATTTATTGCCATGATCTTCATGAATATATGGGTTTTCTTTCTTTCTTTCTTTCTTTCTTTCTTTCTTTCTTTCTTTCTTTCTCTTTTTATTTTTTATTTTTTATTTTTTTTGAGACAGAGTCTCGCTCTGTCACCCAGCCTGGAGTGCAGTGGTACAATCTTGGCTCACTGCAACCTCTGCCTCCGAGGTTCAAGCAATTCTCCTGTCTCTGCCTCCTGAGTTGCTGGAAATACAGACACACGCCACCACGCCTGGCTAATTTTTGTATTTTTAGTAGAGACAGAGTTTCACGATGTTGGCTAGGCTGGTCTCGAACTCTTGACCTCAGGTGATCTACCCGCCTCGGCCTCCCAAAGTGCTGGAATTACAGGCATGAGCCACCGCACCTGGTCCACATGGGTTTTCATTTCATTTATTCAGTAAGTATTTATTTAGTGCCTCCTATGTGTCAGAGTTTTCCTTATGGTTAAGCCAAACAGGGAAGAGAGCTGCTAACACTGGCCATATTTGATTTCCTTTCAAGTGAATAAATTCCCAAAGGAGTTGGCAGTTTAGAGTTGATGTTTTTTTGTGGCAGCTGCCAGCGGCAAGGGAACAAAAGTATTATAGCCCACTGGTGAAAGACAGAAGTAACTGCTTGGGTTCAGGAAAAGATGCAAGTTTATGGACCAACAACATTAAAAAGCCAAAATTATTTAACCAGTTATGCAATATTTTTAGGTATAAAGTAACACGAAATTATAATTTAGATAGAACACTTTTGTGCTGTCAAAATAGTAATGCAGCTGGGCACAGTGGCTCACGCCTGTAATCCCAGCACTTTGAGAGGCTGAGATGAGCAGATCACTTGAGGTCAGGAGTTTGAGACCAACCTGGCCAACATGGTGAAACCCTGTCTCTACCAAAAATACAAAAAATTAGCTGGGCATGGTGGTGCGTGCCTGTAATCCCAGATACTTGGGAGGCTGAGGCAGGAGGACTGCTTGAACCCAGGAGGCACAGGTTGCAGTGAGCCAAGATCGTGCCATTGCACTACAGCCAGGGCAACAAGAGTGAAACTCCATCTCAAAACACACACACACACACAAACAAAATAGTAATGGATTTGAAAATTCAAATATTATGATTATTAAATAGTTTAATACCTTCTATTTACTCTTTATCTCTAGTGTAGCAGCCAGCATGCTTTCTGTTAGAAATGACAGAAACTCAAAATAGTCTGAGCATAAAAGAGTTCACTGGCTTATGTAACTGGTAAATTCAGGGTGTGACTGGTTTCAGGATGACAGATACAGGTTCTCAAATGAGCTTCTTGGGTCTTTCAGCTTAGTTTTTTTCATTGTTCTGGACTTACTCTCTTCTCTGTAGGTGGGCTTTTTCCACCTGGCGGGGAATTATGAGATAATATTCCTCAGTTAACATCTGTCCCACCTCCATAATGCAAAAAGCAAAGCACTTTCTCCTCCATATCCAAATGTAAATCCTGGGCAAAACTCTAATTGCCCTGACTTGGGATGCATGCCCCTGTCTGGAACACTTGCTAAAGCCAGATAAATAAGACATTAGAATGTCTGGAATACTATGTGCCCACTACAGAGCAGGGTCCTGATTTAGAAAACCCATCAGGACCACATGATTGCATAGCTGTGGGACAGAAGCAGCTCCTCAAAGAAAGAAGAGCTTTGTGAACAAAGGCAAAAGACACTGCCCTTACTTTATTTTTATTTTTATTTATTTATTTATTTATTTATTTATTTATTTAGAGACGGAGTCTCGCTCTGTCACCCAGGCTGGAGTGCAGTGGCCGGATCTCCACTCACTGCAAGCTCCGCCTCCCGGGTTCCCGCCATTCTCC
>NW_016808057.1:142518-156630 GCF_001698545.2 Rhinopithecus bieti
ACCAGGATGGTCTCGATCTCCTGACCTCGTGATCCGCCCGTCTCGGCCTCCCAAAGTGCTGGGATTACAGGCTTGAGCCACCGCGCCCGGCCGCAAACTAGTCTTAAACTCCTGAGTCCAAGCAATCTGCCAGCCTCCTCCTCCCAAAAGGCTGGGATGATGCGCATGAACCACCACGCCCAGAATCCAAGTATTTAAACTGTTCCAGAGAACAGAGAGGGAAGAAAATCATCCAAACTATTTACAATGGAATCAAAATTTAGATACTAAATCCTGAAAAGAATTATACATGCCAATCTCACTTATAAATTATTCATGAAAAATTCTAAATATTGGCAAATAGAATGCAGCTGTATATTAAAAGAATACAGTAACACCACTAAATGAATTTTATTCCAAGAATGGGAGGATGGCTGAACATTAGGAAATCTATAAATGTAGTTACTTTAGTAATCAATCTGATGCAAAAAATAATATTATCATTTCAAATACTGAAAAGGTAATCAACATTGACTCCTGGTGAAATTTTTAAGGAAAAATAGAATAGATGGGGAGTAGACATTTGTGGTTTCTATTCTTGCCTACTTAGCATCAGCACACTATTCTGGAGTAGAGAGTTTGTATGAATCTTCATAGAATGGGCTCCCACTGGAAAGCCAGGCACTTACTTTTCCTGACCCTGGGTGCCACAGGGCTGGTTCTGGCCCAAACTTGGCTAACCAGAGACCCTTCCCTGGGACTCTGAGTCAGGAGCAGGTAATGCACAGAAGTAGGGTGAGTTAGAATCCAGTCTGGTGGTGGCAGCAGTACCAGTGTTCAGGGTCTGCAGGGGCAGCAAGAGGCATCTCAACTTGACTCCTCCTGAGGCATAGTTTTGGCTGAAGTCTACTTTTTTTTCTTTTGGAAGAGATCAAATTTTATTTTATTGTAAAAAGATTAATATGGGCCAGGCATGGTGGCTCATGCCTGTAATCCCAGCACTTTGGGAGGCCGAGGTGTGTGGATCTCTTGAGGCCAGGAGTTGGAGACCAGTCTGGCCACCAAGACGAAACCCCATCTCTACTAAAAAACACAAATATTAGCCAGGCATGGTAGCACGGGCCTAATAAGCCCAGCTACTCGGGAGGCTGAGGCAGGAGAATTGCTTGAACCCAGGAGATGGAGTTTGGAGGTTGCAGTGGGTTGAGATAGCACCACTGCACCAAAGACTGGGCTACAGAGTGAGACTCTGTCTCAAAATAAATAAATACATAAATAATAAATTAGTATGAATGTATCTCGTTAAGGTGGAAAAAAGCATTCTAGGCAGAGGAAATACAATGCATTAGGTTTATTGTGATCACCTAAGGGATAAAACTAGAAACAGTGTATAGATGCTATAGGAGGTCAAAGAAAATTGGCAACACCATTACTAGCATTTAGACAGACAGAGAGGTTGGATGGGTGGCCACTTGGTAGAAACATTAAAGCATAGACTTCCACATCAGATAGGTACTTGGAGAGGATGAATTCATGATATTTGCAAATATCTGAGATGTCTTACTGGATGCTTCCCAGTCCAGGGAACACACAAAACTCCCAAATGCCAACAAAGTCTTAATCTGTTGCCCAGGCTGGAGTGCAATGGCATGATCTTGGCTCACTGCAACCTCTGCCTCCTGGGTTCAAGCTGTTCTCCCACCTCAGCCTCCCGAGTAGCTGGGATTACAGGTGCGTACCACCACGCCCAGCTAATTTTTGTACTTTTCATAGTGATGGAGTTTCTTCATGTTGGCCTGGATGGTCTCAAACTCCTGGCCTCAGGTGATCCACCCACCTCAGCCTCCCAAAGTGCTGGGATTACAGGCATGAGCCACTGTGCCCAGCCTGAAATCAATAATTTTTATTAGAATAAGATGAATCTCTTCTTGATCTGATTTTATTTTATTATTATTATTATTTTTAAGAGATGAGGACCGGGTGTGGTTGCTCAAGCCTGTAATCCCAGCACTTTGGGAGGCTGAGACGGGCAGATCATGAGGTCAGGAGATCGAGACCATCCTGGCGAACACGGTGAAACTCTGTCTCTACTAAAAAAATACAAAAAACCAGCCAGGCGAGGTGGCGGGCGCTTGTAGTCCCATCTACTCGGGAGGCTGAGGCAGGAGAATGGCGTAAACCCGGGAGGCGGAGCTTGCAGTGAGCTGAGATCCGGCCACTGCACTCCAGCCTGGGTGACAGAATGAGACTCCGTCAAAAAAAAAAAAAAAAAAAAGTAGATGAGGCTTTACCATGTTGGCTAACCTGGTCTAGAACTCCTGGCCTCAGGTGATCTACCTGCCTTGACCTCCCAAAATGCTGGGATTACAGGTGTGAGCCACCACGCCCAGCCCTGACCTGATTTTAAAAGTGTGTGTCTGGGCCGGGCATGGTGGCTCACACTTTGGCACTTTGGGAGGCCAAGGTGGGTGGATCACCTGAGGTCAAGAGTTTGAGAGCAGCCTGACCGACATGGCAAAACCTGGTCTCTACTAAAAATATAAAATTAACAGGGTGTGGTGGTGCACACCTGCAATCCCAGCCACTTGAGAGGCTGAGGCAGGAGAATCACTTGAACCCAGGAGGCAGAGGTTGCAGTGAGCTGAGATGGCACCATTGCCCTCCAGCCTGGGCAACAAGAGTAAAATTCCATGTCAAGAAAAAAAAAACACAAACAATTTATTTTAAAAGTATATAAGGCCGGGCGTGGTGGCTCAAGCCTGTAATCCCAACACTTTGGGAGGCTGAGGCGGGTGGATCACGAGGTCAGGAGATCGAGACCATCCTGGCTAACACAGTGAAACCCCATCTCTACTAAAAATACAAAAAATTAGCCAGGCATGGTGGCGGGCGCCTGTAGTCACAGCTACTCGGGAGGTTGAGGCAGCAGAATGGTGTGAACCTGGGAGGCAGAGCTTGCAGTGAGCCAAGATAGCACCACTGCACTCTAGCCTGGGCAACAGAGCGAGACTCCGTCTCAACAACAACAAAAAAACACAAATGGGAATTTTCAGATTGTGCTTTGACGTGTCAAGTGGTGGAGGCCCTTGAACTAAGAATCAAGAGAAGATTGGAGAAAACCTCTCAGGATGAGAAGGTGGACCCCAGTATCATGGAAGCAACTGGGAGCTTTGGCAAGGGATAAAAAATAAGCAAGTTCCCTGTGGCCGAGAAAGATTCATGAACTGGAGGGCCAGCGATGATTGATCAGCCCTATTTTTTTTTTTTTTTTTTGCAAGCAATTAAATTCTAGTTTCCCCAGAATTTCCATGAAAATCTATAGCACATAAAAGCCTAAAGATGGTGATGTCTGGAGCTTGTGCTCATGTTGGAAGTGAAAGGTAGGGGAAATAGGCACACAAAAAGACCATCTGGAGAAGACCTGAAAACATGAGTAGAAGAAATTGGTGCTGAGGTGACAGATACCATCCTGGAGAACTTCTGGATGAGTGCTGGGCTTTCTGCACTTATGTGGGGTCACAACATATGTATTTTCTTAGGATGGTGAAGAAAAATCCAGAAGGCCAGGGAATTTAGGAACATTCCAGTTACTACTGTGCGAGGGTGCTTAGGGCCGCATTATTTATATCCAGAATACTACCCTCAGAAAGACCTGAAACTCTATTACCCAATTCAGAATTCTCAAACTCACTGTCTGCCCCAGCTGGGAGAGGCAGAAAAAGCTGGTCCAGGCCGGGCGCGGTGGCTCAAGCCTGTAATCCCAGCACTTTGTGAGGCCGAGACGGGCGGATCACGAGGTCAGGAGATCGAGACCCTCCTGGCTAACACGGTGAAACCCCGTCTCTACTAAAAAAAAAAATACAAAAAACTAGCCGGGCGAGGTGGCGGGCGCCTGTAGTCCCAGCTACTCCGGAGGCTGAGGCAGGAGAATGGCGTAAACCCGGGACGCGGAGCTTACAGTGAGCTGAGATCCGGCCACTGCACTCCAGCCTGGGTGACAGAGCGAGACTCCGTCTCAAAAATAAATAAATAAATAAATAAATAAATAAATAAATAAATAAATAAATAAATAAATAAAGCTGGTCCAGTCCCAGCTCCAGGCCCCTTCTGGCCTACCCATTTTCTTCTCCAGCTCTCAGCTCTTTCCTGGCCATGGGACAGACAAGTGTGCATCTGTGGGAACTTCTCATCCATGTGTCCAAACTCCACCTAAATTCCTGCCCACCCCTTGGACCCAGAAGCAAGCGCATCAGCGGTGTGGTCCGTTCTCAGGAGAATGGACCAGGGAGGAGCTCCATGAAGGTCCAGAAAGTGAGCTTCTGATGGCAATTGGGTAGAAAATTTCAGGGTATCCAGAACACCCTTGAAGGGGAAACTGGACTACAGGGCCTTGAAAATGCTTTGCGCAGCTGGGCACAGTGGCTCATGCCTGTAACCCCAGCACTTTGGGAGGCTGAGGTGGGTGGATTGCCTGAGCTCAGGAGTTCAAGTCCAGCCTGGGCAACATGGCAAAACCCCATCTCAATTTAAAAAAATACAAAAAATTAGCCAGGTGTGGTGGTGCATGCCTGTAATCCCAGCTACTCAGGAGGCCGAGGCACGAGAATCGCTTGAACCCGGGTGGCAGAGGCTGCACTGAGCTGAGATTGCACCACTGCACTCCAGCCTGGGCAACAGAAGGAGACACACACACACACACACACACACACAGAAAGAAAGAAAATGCTTTCCTCTTTGGGACAGGGCATGGACTTTGGGAGGAAGTCTCATTCAAGAAGTGGATCAAATCCAAAAGAGCTTTATAAAGATAACCTTACCCTTGTTTTCCCTGTGATTTCAGAAGTCTTGCTAAGGTACAAGGATATTTGAGGACACATATACTCAAATATACATGTCCCCCCCATATACCTTAGGGACATATATACTAGAATTTAGCTTGCTGTGTGGGGGACTGGCTGTGTGATTGGGTCTGTGAAAGCAAATAAGGAGGGCATTAGCCTACGGGTATCTGGAACTGGAACATTTCTTGTAGCTAACAAAACAAAATAAAAACCAAAGTGAGGCTTAGGCAGTCACAAACAGTTAACCAGCTGATTGGTCATACAACTCGGGACCTCCCATGGGAGCATACCCAAATAAGGCAAATGCTCCATCACACCATGCCCAAATATGGCAAACATCTAGCTGAAATCAATCAGGTAATTTGTTCACTTTATTTCAGTGTTAGTTGCTCATACTGCTGGAACAGACCTCTTCTGGTTTTGAGTGATGCCCAATTCATAAATCTTTCTTTGATCAAGTAAACTCTATTAAATTTAATGTGTCTAAAGGTTTTCTTTTTTCCTTCTTCTTTTTTTTTTTGGAGACAGAGTCTTGCTCTGTTGCCCAGGTTGGAGTGTAGTGGCACAATCTCGGACTCGTTGCAATTCCCTTGCCTCCTGGGTTCAAGCAATTCTCCTGCCTTAGCCTCCTGAGTAGCTGGGACTACAGGCATGTGCCACCACACTTGGCTAATTTTTGTATTTTTAGTAGAGATGGGGTTTCACCATGTTGGTCAAGCTGGTCTTCAACTCCTGACCTTGTGATGCGCCTGCCTCAGCCTCCCGAAGTGCTGGGATTACAGGTGTGAGCCACCACACCCAGCTGGTTTTCTTTTCACAAATCTAAAAGACTCTCCAATTAGAAGTTCAAGCTGTGTGACTGACCAGACCACAGTGGGCATTTCTCCTCCCTCTGGCTGCAGGGACAGCAGCATGGGGGGTTCCTTCTTTAGAGCAACCATCTCTGGATGTGGATATCCCCAGGGCAAAAGCAAGGGGCATGATGGGAATGAGGTACACAGAGGCTGAGCATCTGAGTTTGGGCTCTGGCATAAGCAAGCAGGAATTCCCCTGAAATGAAGAAGTGCTTTGGGTGATTCCTAACATATTAGGGGAGATGGCCCAAGGGATATACACTGAACTTGCTGATAATCTCATGATATTCAAGCGGAAGGCGTTGCTTGCACCTCAAATTATCATATGAGACAACTCCATTATTATTATTATTATTATTATTTCATTTTATTATTATTATTTTTCTAGATGGAGTCTCACTCTGTTGCCCAGGCTAGAGTGCAGTGGTGTGATCTCAGCTCACTACAACCTCCGCCTCCAGGGTTCAAGTGATTCTTATGTCTCAGCCTCCTGAGCAGCTGGGATTACAGATGTGTGCCCCCATACCCAGTTAATTTTTGTATTTTTAGTAGAGATGGGATTTCACCGTGTTGGCCAGGCTGGTCTTCAACTCCTGACCTCGGGTGATCTGCCCTCCTCAGCCTCCCAAAGTGCTGGGATTACAGGTGTGAAGCACTGCACCCAGCCACCTCCATTACATTTTGAGGAGACTAGAATAGTTACACTATCGCTCTGAAATCCTAAAATCTTCACATTGGACATTAGGGATGACTTTAAAAATCATCTCATTAAAGTCACACCTTATGTTTAAATTTCCTTGCCAAGGGTCATCCAGCCTGTTTCAACAGATTTGGAGACTGGGATTCACTATTTTCTGTAGCATCTCATTTTATGTTTGGAAAACATTAATAAAATGATATTTTGAAAATTAAACCTGGCCGGGCACCGTGGCTCATGCCTTAATCCCAGCACTTTGGGAGGCCGATGAGGGTGGATCACCTGAGGTCAGGAGTTTGAGACCAGCCTGGCCAATGTGGCCAAACTTTGTGTCTACTAAAAATTACAAAAATTAGCTGGGTGTGGTGGCAAGTGCCTGTAATCCCAGCTACTTGGGAAACTGAGGCATGAGAACTGCTTGAACCCAGGAGGCAGAAGTTGCAGTGAGCTGAGATCCCACCACCGCACTCCAGCCTGAGCAACAGAGCAGACTCCATCTCCAAAAAACAAGAAAAATGAAAAAAAAAAAAAAAGAAAGAAAGATAATTAAACCTAAATTTGTCCCTGTAATGTGCCCCCTTTGGTCTAGGTTCTAGATCCTGAGGCAATGCAGGCTAAGTCTAGTCTGTTTCCCACAAAATACCTTTCACAAATGGAAAGACAGCCAGCATAACTGAGATGTCTCTTTTCAAAGCTCTTCAGGTTAGTTTTTTCAACTGTTCCTTGCTTGACATGTGTCAAGGCCCTTCCGTCTTCTGATTTCTCTCCGTGAGCATTTTGAAGTTGTGTTTTTTGGGAGGTTTTTTTTTCTTTTCTTTTTTTGAGTTAGGGTCTCACTGTGTCACCCAGGCTAGAGTGTGGTGGCGCAATCTCGGTTCACTGCAACCTCCGCTTCCCGGGCTCCAGTGTTTCTCAGGCCTCAGCATCCTGAGTAGCTGGGACTAGAGGTGCGAGCCACCAATGCCAGCTAATTTTTTGTATTTTTGTAGACAAGGTTTCACCATGTTGCCCAGGCTGGTCTCAAACTCTTGGGCTCAAAGCAATCTACCCACCTCAGCCTCCCAAAGTGCTGGGGTTACAGACATGAGCCGCTGTGTCTGGCCTGAAGTTACATCTTTTTAAAAATAGTTATCTGGGTCAGACACAATGGCTCACACCTGTAATCCCAGCACTTTGGGAGGCTGAGATGGGCGGATCACCTGAGGTTGGGAGTTCCAGACCAGCCTGACCAACATGGAGAAACCCTGTCTCTACTAAAAGTACAAAAATTCGTCAGGCATGGTGGTGCATGCCTGTAATCCCAGCCACTCCAGAGGCTGAGCAGGAGAATCCCTTAAACCCAAGAGGTAGAGGTTCCAGTGAGCCAAGCACTGCACTCCAGCCTGGGCAACAAGAGCAAAACTCTGTCTCCAAAAAATAAAAAAATAAAAAAAAAATAAAAATAGTTATCTATATCTAGAATTGAATATCACGCTTCTCAGTGGGGAGAGAGTGACTATCATGTATATTTTTCTATTAATACTGACTAATATCATATTGGCCTTTTTTTTTCGTTCTTTCTTTTTTGGTGGAGACCTCAAAATGGGCGTAGACAGATAGAACTGCTGGCTACATTCCCTAAATTATTTTGGCATGAGGTACTGCTAAGCCTGGCTTTTGCTTTGCTCAGGGCAGCTGCTATGCTGTAGTGAGACTCAGATGCCCTTAAGAGGCATTTGTCCATTCAATATTATTAAATCCATGTTTCGATTCAAGACAATCTAATGTTTTCAGTCACACATTGTATCTTTTCACAAAGGAATGATTAAGTATCTTAAAATGTCAGAGGGTGTGCCTGATTCTCTAAAGTTTTGTTTTGTTTTGTTTTTGTTTGTTTTTTTTGAGATGGAGTCTTGCTCTTGTCACCCAGATTGGAGTGCAATGGCACAACCTCAGCCCACTGCAACTTCTGCCTCCTGGGTTCCAGTGATTCTCCTGACTCAGCCTCCTGAGTAGCTGGGATTATAGGCATGTGCCACCATGCCCAGCTAATTTTTTGTAATTTTAGTAGAGATGGGATTTCACCATGTTGACCAGGCTGGTCTTGAACTGCTGACTTCAGGTGATCCACCCACCTCAGCTTGCCAAAGTTCTGGGATTACAGGCATGAGCCACCACACCCGGCTTAAAGTTTTAATAAATATGCTTTGTTCTGCAAATGTGGAAGAAGCATAAAGATTATAGGCATTTTTTAATTTTCACTTAAAACTCAGATTCAATTTCCAGGTATCTTTACTCTTTGAATTCTGAGGACTTAATGGATTCTTAGGAAAATATAGTGTTAAGTCTGAAGACTAATTTTTGAAGACTGTCAGGAAAATTACGTTTTTTTTCTTTTTTGAAACGGAGTTTCGCTCTTGTTATCTAGGCTGGAGTGCAATGGCACGATCTCAGCTCACTCCAACCTCCATCTCCCGGGTTCAAGCTATTCACCTTCCTCAGCCTCCCAAGTAGCTGAGATTACAGGCATGCGCCACCACACCCAGCTAATTTTTATAGGTTTAGTAGAGTTGGGGTTTCACCATGTTGACCAGGCTGGTCTCAAACTCCTGACCTCAGGTGATCTACCTGCCTTGGCCTCCCAAAATGCTGGGATTACAGGCATAAGCCACCATAGCCAGGCCAGGAAATTACTTTTATCATCACAAAGATTAAGCCTTAAAATATAAAATTACAATTCACTTTTTAGTTTTTAAGAGTTCAAAAAAAGATTAACATTAAAGCAAGTGTTAGCGATGTTTAGAAAAATTTATAGGATGTTTCAAAGCACTAAATCGTTGCCCTGTTGTCTAAGTTTGGCTTAGGTAAGCACTTGCAACCTCAGAAATCAATGCTATGCACGAAAAGCATTAGATTTAAGATTACAGTGCTTGGAATTGCCAGTGCTTTTTATCTCGCATGGGATGAGGAATTTGTCAAGTTCTTACAAATACATGAGTTTCTTAAAAAAAAAAAAAAAAAATTTGCGTAATTAAAAAAAAATCTTACAATTAATTCAGCGGAAATTAGTTTGTTAGCCCAAAACAAATTACTTCATACTTCATCATTCTTTGGAATTGAAAATGTTCTAAATCACATTTGGACTCGAGCTGGTTGTAACCTTATCCAACATGTAATGCTAAAAAGGGAAGAATAAGAAATATTTTCAGCCAACTTTGGTGGTTATACACCTGAAATTTTTTTTTTTTTAGGTAATGAAATGAGTTTTTTAAAAAACTTAATAATAAGCATAAAACTAATGGTATAAAGTAGTCACCTTGTAAAAAGACACGTTTCACTCACCAGTGTACACATGGACAAGTCGGTATCTAGGACTGGCCCTTCCTATCCTCCTTAACTGGAGGCCAGGGTCCTGGGTGGAATTTCTGAAGGTAGAATTTGCAGAGATTGGCAGTGTTTTGTGCAATGTGAACTGAGAAGTGAATGTGGCCCTCCTCCATCCTTTCCTGCCCTTACGTTCTGCTTTCTACTGATGGCCCAACCCCAGTTGTGATCGCAATGGAAGATGTCTTACCCCATAGCCCTGCTCAGTGGGAGATGGCACCCAGCTTCTGTCTGGCCCAGTCTTGCTCTGGTGAGAGCTGTCAGGCTAGGGAAGGGCCAGTTGAGTACGAAGAGCTGGCGGGTAGGGAAGTGGAAAAAGCTTTGCTGGGAAAGGGGGTTGCCGTTTCTGATAGACAAGCAATATGCAGTATGCTAACTGCTCTGTGAGTGGGATAGGGGAGTCGCCAGACAAGGACAATTAGCAAGGCACCTCAGCGGAGCAATGAACCGCCCTCTTATACATGGAGACTGAACAGCCTCTGGGAGCTGACCTCCACTGACACGAGGCTTCCTTGTTCCTGACAAACACCGATGCTCTGTCTCTGCTCATGTCTTCCTGTGTGGTCTCTCCTCTCTTTCTCTTCTTAGCGCCAGTGGAATGTTAATTTGGTCTGGGGTAGCAGGAAATACTGTAAATTTGTATCTGAATATTCCTGTCTTCATCTAGACCAGTGCCTTTCTACATACCAATAATGGAATCTTTCCCCTAAGCAAAGAACAGCTCACCTCTAGCTTACTTTGAAGCTTTCTATAACCAATTAATTGACTTTAGAGAGAATGGCCGTGAATAACCTGTAATTAATAACAAACCAGACTGGGCGCGGTGGCTCATGCCTGTAATCCCAACACTTTGGGAGGCGGAGGCGGGCGGATCACCTGAGGTTAGGAGTTCGAGACCATCCTGGCCAACATGGTGAAACTCCGTCTCTACGAAAAATACAAAATTAGCCGGGCATGGTGGTGGGCACCTGTAATCCCAGCTACTTGGGAGCTGGAGGCAGGAGAATTGTTTGAACCCAAGGAGGCCAGGGTTGCAGTGACCCAAGATTGTGCTGCTGCACTCCAGCCTGGGCAATAGAGCTGTCTCAAAAACAAAACAAACAAAAACCAACAAATTAAAATTATTTACCATGAAAGGGAAATAAGCTGGGCATGGTGGCCCACGCCTGTAGTCTCAGTACTTTGGGAGGCTGAGGCAGGCAGATCATGAGGTCAGGAGATCCAGACCATCCTGGCCAACATGGTGAAACCCCATCTGTACTAAAAATACAAAAATTGGCCAAGTGCTGTGGCTCACGCCTGTAATCCCAGCACTTTGGGAGGCCGAGGTAGGCGGATTACCTGAGGTCAGGAGTTCGAGACCAGACTGACCAACATGGAGAAACCCCTTCTCTGCTAAAAACACAAAATTAGCCGGGCGTGGTGGCACATGCCTGTAATCCCAGCACTCGGGGGGCTGAGGCAGGAGAATTGCTTTAACCCGGGAGGCAGAGGTTGTGGTGAGCTGAGATCACGCCATTGCACTCCAGCCTGGGTGGCAAGAGTGAAACTCCGTCTCAAAAATACATAAATACATACATACAAACACACATACAAATACAAATACAAAAATTAGCTGGGTGTGGTGGTACGCGCCTGTAGTCCCAGCTACTTGAGAGGCTGAGGCAGGAGAATCGCTTGAACCCAGGAGGCAGAGGTTGCAGTGAGCAGAGATTGCGCCATTGCATTCCAGCCTGGCGACAAAGCGAGACTTCCGTCTCGAAAACAAAAAATAAGAAGAAAGGGAGATAAAAAGCAAACCAAAACCAAAACAAAAGACTAAAATTATTTATATGAGTTGTTCCTTTAGGTTCTATACTTCAGTACGATGAAGGAATACCCATAAAAATGAAAGTAACACACTTAATTAAAATATGTGCAATACTTGGAGAAAATGTTAGTTAAGTGTGGTTAATGTTCATCACTATCTGTTTTAATTCCTGTTAGTGGAATGAAGTTGTTCTTTTCAAGTGTCACCAATGGGCCCTTGCTAACAAATGCGATAATGGCTTCTTTCCTGTTTCCTTGGTAGTATTCAACCAGTTGGCTATACATTCTCTCTTTTTTTTTTTCCTATAACCTCATATTAGAAGTGATCACTCTCATTTTGTTTCTTTTTTTCCAAAAATTATATACACACACAGCGTAGAGTCAAAAAATTCTATAGTTTGTAATAAAGAAAAATCCCAGCTGCTCTTCACCGTCCCAACCAGTCACCCCACCCACATCCCACTTCAATTTCCCATTTCCCGGATCAATGCTTTTAACCACTTTTCCTCATTCTTTTGATACTTACCATGTTTCTAAATAATATGCTTATAATACCACTTCTTGAATTTCCCCTTTTAGGTGTTATCTAGTGATTTCACAGTATGGGAGATGAAGAATTAATATGGGCTCTTACACACACACACACACACACACACACACACTGCCCTTGGTAAGTCTATTTTTCATTCCCTTTGTCTCAAAATAAAGTTACCTGCAAAAGTACTTACAAAAATATTTGGCAGCCAGGCGCTGTGGCTCATGCCTGTAATCCCAGCACTTTGGGAAGCCAAGGTAGGTGGATCACTTGAGGTCAGGAGTACAAGACCAGCCTGGCCAACATGGTAAAATCCCGTATCTACCAAAAATGAAACAATTAGCTGGGCTTGGTGGTGTCTGTAATCCCAGTTACTTGGGAGGCTGAGGCAAGAGAATTGCTTGAACCTGGGAGGCAGAGGTTGCAGTGAGCCGAGATCACACCACTGCATTTCAGCCTGGGTGACAGAGCAAGATTCTGTCTCAAAGAAAAAGAAAAATAATTGGCATTTCAGTGTTATGACTATGTAAACATTATCCACTGCTAGGCCAAGCAGTATCCTGTGAATATTCTCCCTCTTCTATGGAACATTCCTCCCTGCCCCACCTTCACTTCCCTACCCCAGACTTAATACTTTTTCCTCCATTTGCATAATTTTCTCTGAACAGTACTTTTTACTTTTTACCAGCTTTATCCTAAACTTTTCCCTAGTTTTGAAATTCTCATTTCAGTAAGGTCATTAGGCACTTGGTCAGTTCCTTCTCCATAAATAAATCGTTCCTGCAGCTTCCCAATGGGTTCCAGTCAGGATAGGTGACCCTCAGCTGTGCTGAGCAGCTCTTGCCCTGAGAATCTTCCAACATCATCTTTCTGGAGACTTATTTTTCTTCCTATTGTGTTGGATCCTTGTTTCCCAGATCCTGTATCTCCCTCAGTCTTGATTTAGTCGTTTTTGTTTGTTTGTTTTTGTTTTGAGACAGAGTCTCGCTCTGTCACCCATGCTGGAGAGCAGTGGTGCGATCTCAGCTCACTGCAACCTCCACCTCCGGGTTCAAGTGATTCTCCTGCCTCAGCCTCCTGAGTAGCTGAGACTACAGGTGCGTACCACCATGCCCAGATAATTTTTTTTTTTTTTTTGAGACGGAGTCTCGCTCTGTCGCCCAGGCTGGAGTGCAGTAGCACGATCTCGGCTCACTGCAACTTCCGCCTCCCTGGTTCAAGTGATTCTCCTGCCTCAGCCTCCTGAGTAGCTGGGATAACAGGCACGCATCACCACGCCCGGCTAAGTTTCGTATTTTTAGTAGAGACGGGGTTTCATCATGTTAGTCAGGCTGATCTTGAACTCCTGACCTCGTGATCCGCTCACCTCGGCCTCCCAAAGTGCTGGGATTACAGGTGTGAGCTACTGCGCCCGGCCTCTGCCCAGAAAATTTTTGTATTTTTAGTAGAGATGGGGTTTCACCATGTTGGCCAGGCTGGTCTCAAACTCCTCACCTCAAGTGATCTGCCCACCTCATCCTCCCAAAGTGCTGGGATTACAGGCATGAGCCACCAGGCCCAGCCTACTCTTTCAATTTAGTAAAGCCACATCCTCCCATAGACTCGTGAGAATGAGTAGGTCAGTAGTTCCTTTTTTTTCACTGCTGTACATTGCTCCATTGTGTAACTATATCACATTTTGGTTTTCTTTTATTGTTGGTGGATTTTTGGATTGTTTCCAGTTTGGGGCTATTACAAATAGTGCTCCATGGCTGGGTGTGGTGGCTCATGCCTGTAATCCCAGCTTTGGGAAGCCAAGGTGGGGAGGTCAGGAGATCGAGACCATCCTGGCCAACATGGTGAAACCCCATCTCTAATAAAATGAAAAAATTAGCCAGGTGTGGTGGCGCATGCCTGTAGTCCCAGCTACTTGGGACACTGAGACAGGGGAATCGCTTGAACCTGGAAGGTGGAGGTTGCAGTGAGCCGAGATCGTGCCACTGCGCTCCAGCTTGGTGACAGAGTGAGACTCTGTCTCAAAAAAAAAAAAAAAAA
>NW_016808057.1:159059-164423 GCF_001698545.2 Rhinopithecus bieti
TATATATATATAAAAAATATATATTATATACTATATATTATATATATATTTGCAAATCATGTATCTTTCTATCTATATGTATTTGTTTGCTTTTTTGTTTTTTTGAGACAGAGTCTCCTTCTGTCACCCAGGCTGGAGTGCAGTGGCACGATGTTGGCTCACTGCAGCCTCAGCCTCCTGGGTTCACGCCATTCTCCTGCCTCATCCTCTGGAGCAGTTGGGACTACAAGTGCCCGCTACCACGCCTGGCTAATTTTTTTGTATTTTTAGTAGAGACAGGGTTTCACCGTGTTAGCCAGGATGGTCTTGATCTCCTGACCTTGTGATCCGCCTGCCTTGGCCTCCCAAAGTGCTGGCATTACAGGCGTGAGCCACTGCGCGCAGCCTTTTTTTAAGAGGAAGTCTGACTCTGCCACCCAGGCTGGAGTGCAATGTTGCGATCTCGGCTCCCTGCAACCTCCACCTCCCGGGTTCAAGCGATTCTCCTGCTTCAGCTTCCCGAATAGCTGGGATTACAGGCACCGGCCACCATGCCTGGCTAATTTTTGTATTTTTAGTAGAGACGGGGTTTTGCCATATTGGCCAGGCTGGTCTCAAATGCCTGACCTCAGGTGATCCAGGCGCCTTGGCCTCCCAAAGTGATGGGATTACAGGCTGAGCCACCATGCCTTGCTAAAACATATTTTATAAAGTAATCATTTTTAATTATAAAATGTCACAAAAACACAAACTTCTGCAAATATTGGAATTACCATAAAAGGAAAGAAAACAAATTACATTGTGAAAGAATTAAATTATGAAAACGGAAAACATAAAAGAAAATCATAGAACTAAGACTAGATATGTCTATTATATCAAACAATTGGGCCTGGTGCAGCAGTCACACCTGTAATCCCAGCACTTTGGAAGGCCCAGATGAACAGATCACTTGAGCCCAGGAGTTTGAGACCAGCCTGGGCAATAGGGAGATCCTATCTCTGTAAAAAAATTAAAAAAAAATTAGTTAAGCATGGTGGTGTATACCTGTAGCCCCAGCTACTCAGGAGGCTGATGTGGGAGGATCACTTGAGCCTGGGAGCCAAGATTGCCTTACCGTACTCCAGCCTGGGTGACAGAGTGAGACCCTGTCTCAAAACAAAAAACAAAAACCCTGAACAAAATTTACACAGTAGAAATAACATATGTCACATTTTCTAATTGCAATGTGATAATACTAGACTTACAATACCACAAAATAACAAGGCTCTTCTACCCAAATGTGTGAAGAAAACAAATACTCTCTTATATAACTCTTGTTTCAAGAGGGATATACTATACTACGTAACCGTAACTTGTAAATGAAAATGATGCACTAAAAATTAAAGCACACCGAAGTTCTTGAACTGTTCAGGTGAACAGAATCATCAACTTTTGACTTTGTCAAATAACACGTGAATATCTAAAATTTTGGAGATTGCCAGTGAGAAAGATAAATAGCATGTATAATTTCTAAACTAGTAGAAGCAAATGGAGCCCTAAAGAAAAATTTAGCAGTATGGCAGAAAGGCAGAAGGCAGAAAAATTTAGCAGAAGGCAGAAAGGAGAGGGGAGAAAAGCAAAGAAAGTAAACAGAAACTATAGAAATTATAGAAATAAGTACAAATATATCAAGAATAACGATACATTTGGCTGGGCATGGTAGCTCAGGGCTGTAATCCTCAGTGCTTTGGGAGGCCAAGGCAGGCAGATCACTTGAGGTCAGGAGTTCGAGACCAGCCTGGCCAATATGGTGAAACCCTGTTTCTACTAAAACTGCAAAAATTAGATGGGCATGATGGTGCGTGCCTGTAATCCCAGCTACTAGGGAGGCTGAGGCAGGAGAATCGCTTGAACCCAGAAGATGGAGGTTGCAGTGAGCTGAAATTGCACCACTACACTCCAGCCTGGGCAACAGAACAAGACTCCATCTCAATAAATAAAAAATAAAAAGGCTGGGCGCGGTGGCTCACGCCTGTAATCCCAGTACTTTGGGAGGCCGAGGCGGGCGGATCACAAAGTCAGGAGATCAAGACCATCCTGGCTAACACGGTGAAACCCTGTCTCCACTAAAAACACACAAAAAAATTAGCCGGTAGTGGTGGCGGGTGCCTGTAGTCCCGGCTACATGGGAGGCTGAGGCAGGAGAATGGCGTAAGCCCGGGAAGCGGAGCTTGCAGTGAGCTGAGATTGCGCCACTGCACTCAAGCCTGGGCAACAGAGCAAGACTCCGTTTCTAAAAAAAAAAAAAAAAAAAAAAAAAGTTTACTAAGGTTTAAGCTACTTTATTAACAAGCTAGATTAAATGGACATGTATGGAACCCTGCACCAACAGTTAGAGAACTCACATTCTTTTCAGGCACATGGAACATTTTCAAAATTGACATAGTAGGCCATGGAGCAAATCTCAACAAAGTTTGAGGAATCTATTTCAAATAACCAAATAGTTTGAACAAATATAATGAAATTAGAAAATAATAAAGTGGCAGCCAATTATCTTATACATTTGGAATATTTAAAATACGTTTTAGGCCGGGCGCGGTGGCTCAAGCCTGTAATCCCAGCACTTTGGGAGGCCGAGACGGGCGGATCACGAGGTCAGGAGATCGAGACCATCCTGGCTAACACGGTGAAACCCCGTCTCTACTAAAATACAAAACTAGCTGGGCGAGGTGGCGGGCGCCTGTAGTCCCAGCTACTTGGGAGGCTGAGGCAGGAGAATGGCGTAAACCCGGGAGGCGGAGCTTGCAGTGAGCTGAGATCTGGCCACTGCACTCCAGTCCGGGCGACAGAGCGAGACTCTGCCTCAAAAAAAAAAAAAAAAAAAAAAAAAAAATACGTTTTAAAGTAAGCAATGAGAGGTGGGAGGATCACTTGAGGCCAGGAGTTTGAGACTATCTTGGGCAACATAGCAAGACCCCATCTCTACAAAAATAAAAAATAAACAAAGAACGAAAGAATAAATAGATGTGTAAGTCAGGCTGTATTTTGAACTTACCAACAATGAGAACACTACATACTAAAACTTGTCAAATGCAGTTGAGAAAGGATTTGGGAAGAACCAATAGACTTAAGATGCATACATTAGAAAATAGAAAATATTAACAAATAAATAAACTAAATATCCAACACAAGTTAGAAAAAAAAAAAAAACAGAGTCATCCCAAATAAAGTAAAAGGCTGGAAATAAGATAGCAGTTCAAGTTAATGAATAGAAAGCAAAGAAGTAAGGGCAGGTACAGTGGCTCATGCCCATAATCCCAGCACTTTGGGAGGCTGAGACAGGCCAATCACTTGAGGCCAGGAGTTCAAGACCAGCCTGACCAACATGGTGAAACCCCATCTCTACTAAAAATACAAAAATCATCTGGGTGTGGTGGCGTGCATCTGTAATCCCAGCTACTGGGGAGGCTGAGGCAGGAGAATTGCTTGAGCCTGGGAGGTGGAGGGTGCAGTGAGCCGAGTTTGTGCCACTGCACTCCAGCCTAGGCGACAAAGTGAGACTCTGTCTCAAACAAACAAACAGACAAACAAAAAAAGAAAGCAAGGAAGCAATAGGAAGTATAAACAAAATCAAAGCGGAATCTCTACAAAGACCAGTAATGTAAACTATCATCTGGTGAAGCTGGGCACAGTGGCTCATACCTGTAATTCCAGCACTTCGGGAGGCTGAGGGAGGTGAATCATCTGAGGTCAGGAGTTTGAGACCAGCCTGCCCAACATGGTGAAATCCTGTCTCTACTAAAAACACAAAAATTAGCTGGGCGTGGTGGTGCACACCTGTAATCCCAGCTACTTGGGAGGCTGAGGACAGCGAATCGCTTGAATCCGGGTGGAAGGGGTTGTAGTGAGCCGAGATTTCACCACTGCCCTCCAGCCTGGGCAACAGAAGGAGACTCTCTCTAAAAAAAAAAACAAAACAAAACAAAAAAAAAACTCATCTGGTGAAATTTTCAAGGAAAATAAAAGTTGAGGCAGAAGTAAATAATATTAGGAAGGAAAAACAGGATATAACATAGACAGTATAAAAAGTTCAAAAGATAAAACTATGGACAACTGATGCCATTACATTCAATTACTTAGGCCAAATGATTAACTTTCTAGAATAATACAAGTTAATAAACTCACTCAAGCTGATTAAACAAACTTGTAATTGTTAAAGTAGCAGAATCAACATTTAAGAATATACTCAGAGAAAGCATCAAGGCCAGAAAATTTTACAGATGAGTTTTATAAAGCTTCAAAGATCTGATAATTCTTTTTTTTTTATTTTTGAGACAGAGTCTCACTCTGTCACCCAGGCTGGAGTGCAGTGGTGCAATCTCGGCTCACTGCAAGCTCCACCTCCCAGGTTCACGCCATTCTCCTGCCTCAGCCTCCCAAGCAGCTGGGACTACAGGCGCCCACAACCACGCCTGGCTAATTTTTTGTATTTTTAATGGAGACAGGGTTTCGCCATGTTAGCCAGGATGGTCTTGATCTCATGACCTTATGATCCACCTGCCTCAGCCTCCCAAAGTATTGGGATTAGAGGCGTGAGCCACCGCACCGAGCCTGATAATTCTTATTATCTACAGATGTTTCCAAATACTAGAGAAACAGAAAACTTACTCATTATGATGCTTAATGTGTAATTTTGATATCAAAACTTGAGAAGAAAGTCAAGAAGAACAAAGATTATAGCTCATTATTGGTTATACACATAGAAGAAAACATCCTAAATAAAACATCTGTAAATAGAATCCAGCAATATGTCACTAAGTAGACATTATCCCAGGGATGTAAAGATGGATTAAGGTGAGAGAATCTATTAATATAATATACCACACGGACAAATTAAAGGACAAAAATAGAAAGGGCATTGACAAATTTTGATACTTCTTTAAGATTAACAAAACAAAACAAAAAAACAAAAAAAACAACTAAAAATCTGTTTCTTAACCTGATAGTAGTAATCTACAAAAACATACAGCAACCATCATACTCAAGGGTGAAGTAGTAGAAATATTCTTATTAATGCCTGGAATGAGAAAAGGATGTTTGTTGTCACTGCTTCTATTCAATGTTGAACTTAAGATCCTAGACTATGTAGGCTGGGCGCGGTGGCTCAAGACTGTAATCCCAGCACTTTGGGAGGCCGAGACGGGCGGATCACAAGGTCACAAGATCGAGACCATCCTGGCTAACACGGTGAAACCCCGTCTCTACTAAAAAATACAAAAAATTAGCCGGGCAAGGTGGCGGGTGCCTGTAATCCCAGCTACTTGGGAGGCTGAGGCAGGAGAATGGTGTAAACCCGGGACGCGGAGCTTGCAGTGAGCTGAGATCCGGCCACTGCACTCCAGCCTG
>NW_016808057.1:164660-168407 GCF_001698545.2 Rhinopithecus bieti
TCAAAAAAAAAAAAAAAAAAAAAAGATCCTAGACTATGTAAGAAGTCAAGAAAAAAAGTATAAGGATTTAAAGGTTAAAACAAATTCATCATTATATATAGAAAGTATAACTCTCCACATAGAATATTAAGAATATATATGGGAAAACTATTAAAAATAGTAGGAGAATTTGACAAGGTTGCTGGATAACAGACCAAAGCGAAAAACAAAATAAAGGGGACAGAGGGGAGTTTCTGTATATCGTTGTAAACAAAAATAAAATGCAACTTTTGATCACAACCAACTACAGATTTCTTGGTTCCTTCTCTTCTCCCACTGCCTCACTTGACTAGCCTAAAAACAAAAAAAGAAAAAGAAAAAAGGAAAGCGAATGCAACCTTTTTATTTTTTTGAGAGGGAGTCTCGCTCTGTTGCCCAGACTGGAGTGCAATGGCACCATCTCAGCTCACTGCAACCTCTGCCTCCTAGGTTCTAGCAATTCTCCTGCCTTAGCTTCCCAAGTAGTTGGGATTACAGGTGCCCACCACCATGCCCAGCTAATTACTTTTTTTTATAGAGATGGGGTTTTGCCATGTTGGCCAGGCTGGTCTTGAACTCCTGACCTCAGGTGATCTGCCTACCTCGGCCTCCCAGAGTGCTGAGATTACAGACGTGAGCCACTGCGCCTGGCCTGTTTCTCTATTTTATGTAATTTTTTTTTTTTTTTTTTTTTTACCTATAAGCAAGGATAATGTTATTATTTCCTCATGAAGTTGTGAGAATGTAATGGGTTAAAAAAGGTAAATCATTTTAAACAGTGCACTCACGCAGTATACAAAATAAATATTGACTATCTTTATTAGCTCTCTGTATCTCTACGTGAGATCCCTATCTCAAACCCTATATCAAATATATTTCAGGTAGTTACTAGAGCTAAATAAGTAGTTTATACTTTAAAATTTTTAGAAGAAAATTGGCCGGGCATGGTGGCTCATGCCTGTAATCCCAGCACTTTGGGAGGCCAAGGAGGGCATATCTCTTGAGGTCAGGAGTTCGAGACCAGCCTAGCCAACATGGTGAAACACCGTCTCTACTGAAAATAGAAAAATTAGCCAGGCATGGTTGCACACGCCAGTAGTCCCAGCTACCCTACTTGGGAGGCTGAGGCAGGAGGACCACTTGAACCTGGGAGGTGGAGGTTGCAGTGAGCTGAGATTGTGCCATTGTATTTCAGTCTGAACAACAGAGCGAGACACCGTCAGAAAGAAAGAAAGAAAGAAAGAAAGAAAGAAAGAAAGAAAGAAAGAAAGAAAGAAAGAAAGAAAGAAAGAAAGAAAGAAAGAAAGAAAGAAAGAAAGAAAGAAAGAAAGAAAGAAAGAAAGAAAGAAAGAAAGAAAGAAAGAAAGAAAGAAAGAAAGAAAGAAAGAAAGAAAGAAAGAAAGAAAAAGAAAGAAAGAAGAAAGAAAAATATAGAAGCAAATCTTGGGCTGGACGGGGTGGCTCACGCCTGTAATCCCAACACTTTGAGAGGCGGAGGCGGGTGGATCACCTGAGGTCTGGAGTTCAAGACTAGCCTGGCCAACATGGTGAAACCCCGTCTCTACTAAAAATACAAAAATTAGCCAGGCATAGTGGCCTATGCCTGTAACCCCAGCTACTTGGGAGGCTGAGGCAGGAGAATTGCTTGAACTCAGGAAGCGAAGGTTGCAGTGAACTCAGATTTTGCCATTGCACTCCAGTCTGAACCACAAGAGCAAACTCCGTCTTAAAAAAAAAGAAAAGAAAAAGCATATCTTTATGACATGTAGGCAGGAAGAGATCTTAAAACCTTAAAGAAGGCACAAAATAAAAAAAAAATAATGAAAAAGTTGACTTAGTTTTAAAATTCGGCTCAATAGAAAGAATCAAATACAAACTTAAAAGACAAACCACGGACTTGAAGAAAGTGTTGCAATACTATTTTATTTTATTTTATTTTATTTTATTTTATTTTATTTTATGAGTTTCGCTCTTGTTGTCCAGGCTGGAGTGTCTTGGCTCACCACAACCTCCGCCTCCCGGGTTCAAGCAGTTCTCCAGCCTTAGTCTCCCGAGTGGCTGGGATTATAGGCATGCGCCACCACACCTGGCTAATTCTGCATTTTTAGTAGAGACAGGGTTACTCCATGTTGATCAGGCTGGTCTTGAACTCCCGACCTCAGGTGATCCACCCGCCTCGGCTTCCCAAAGTGCTGGGATTACAGCTGTGAGCCACCATGCCCGGCCAATACATTTTATGAAGGATTAATATTCAGAATATTTATATTGATAAACAGTGACAAAAAAGACAAAAGATGAGAAAATAATGAGGACAGGCAATTGTCAGGAGGGAAAACTTGAATGGCCAGTACAGATATGAAAAATGCTCACCCTCATTAGCATTTGGGGAAGGGTTTTTTTTTTTTTTTTTTTTTTTTTTGAGGTGGAGTCTCACTCTAATCGCCCAGGCTGGAGTGCAGTGGCGCCATCTCGGCTCACTGCAAGCTCCGCCTCCCGGGTTCATGCCATTCTCCTGCCTCAGCCTCCCAAGCAGTTGGGACTACAGGTGCCCTCCACCACGGCAGGCTAATTTTTTGTATTTTCAGTAGAGACGGGGTTTCACCCTGGTAGCCAGGATGGTCTCTATCTCCTGACCTCGTGATTCGCTTGCCTCGCCTCCCAAAGTGCTGGGATTACAAGCGTGAGCCACCGCGCCCGGCCGGGAAAGTGTATTTTAAACCCACAAGAATGCTGCAACTTAATGACAAAGCACTACTACAGCGTGCAAGTTTGTGTGGTCCTTGAAAAAAAAAACTACTTATTTAAAACAACACAACAACAAAACACACATACACACGTATACCATTCCACATCAATCAGATGGGCGTGTGTTATATAACACTAAGCATTGGTGGAGATGTGGGACATGGAAATTCTAGACAAAACTTTGCACAATGTGGGCTAGGCGCGGTGGCTCACGCCTGTAATTCCAGCACTTTGGGAGGCCAAGGTGCGGATCACGAGGTCAGGAGTTTGAGACCAGCCTGGCCAACAGTGAAACCACATCTCTACTAAAAATACAAAAATTAGCTGGGCGTGGTGGCAGGGGCCTGTAATCCCAGCTACTCAGGAGGCGGAGGCATGAGAATTGCTTGAACCTGGGAGGCGGAGGCTGCAGTGAGCCAAGATCGCACCACTGTACTCCAGCCTGGGTGACAGAGCAAGACTTGGTCTGAAAACAAAACAAAACAAAACAAAACAAAACTTTCCAGAATGCTTTCCCAGCCAAGCACGGTAGCTCACACCTGTAATCCCAGTACTTTGGGAGGCTGAAGCAGGATAATGACTTGAGCCCAGGAGTTTGAGATCAGCCTGGGCAACATAGTGAGACCCTATCTCTACAAAAACAACCAAACAAAACAAACCCCCAAATCACCCAGAATGCTACCGCATCTATAAATGTCAATTTAAATAATGTCCCTAGTTTAATTTTACGACTGCATACAGGGAAAATCTCAATTTCTCAAATGGTGCCTTACAGCTACTAAACCATTTTCATCATTTCCAACAAAGCCCAATGACCTATCTCATAAATCAACTGATTTTTCCAAAAGAACCACAATGTTATGCTCTCTGATAGAAAATGACCTTTTTATCTTACATCAGAGAACAGACAGAAACTTTAGAGTCACCATTCAAAGTTGTTTTCCTTATACCAAACAAACCAAAAAAAAAAAAAAAAAAAAAAAA
>NW_016808057.1:171751-176256 GCF_001698545.2 Rhinopithecus bieti
AAAAAAAAAAAAAAAAAAAAAAAAAAAAAAATATCTAGAATTAGCATAGCTGTCCACCGCTAGCTCTTTCACAATGAGCTACAACTGTGCAATACAGATATTTTCTTTAGTAGAAATAGAGTTTTATTGTTGTTGTTGTTTTGAGACGAAGTCTTTTTTCTTTTTCTTTTTTCTTTTTCTTTTTTTCTATAGAGACGAAGTCTTGTTTCTGTCACCCAGGCCTGGAGTGCAATGGCGCAATCTCGGCTCACTGCAACCTCTGCCTCCCAGGTTCAAGCAATTCTCCTGCCTCAGCCTCCCAAGTAGCTGGGATTACAGGTGCCCACCGCCATGCCTGCCTAATTTTTGTATTTTTAGTGGAGATGGGATTTCACCATATTGGCCATGTTGGTCTTGAACTCATGACCTCAGGTTATCCACCCACCTCAGCCTCCCAAAATGCTGGGATTAAAGGCGTGAGCCACCACGCCAACCAATTTTTCAATATTTTAATATGTAAATCAGTGGTCATGGCTGCATTATAACAGTGCACCTGCATATGAATCTCTGAGAATCTTGTCAAAAATGCAGATCTAGTATTTGTGGAAAGGGTGGAGATTCTGCAGGTCTAACAAGCTTCCAGGTGGAGCAGATACTGCTGGTCCTTGGGCCACACTTCAAGTAGCAGTGAGGCACTAACATATGTAAAGAAGGAGTCAGATCCCTGAAGCTACTTGTAATCAATAGGATTGGATTTAAGAGAAGAAGATCAGAGGATGTTCCGTCCAAGAAAAATGAAATAGCGCGGATGAATGTGATTTATGTTTGTAGATGGTAAAAGAAAAGAAAGTAGGGACAATATGCTAAGACGGTGCACTGGAGGAAATGAGAAGGTGTGATGTTGTTACAGATGAGCAATGGAATTGTGTTAATTCAGCCCATTAGGGCTGTCAGATTTCCAAAAGTACTTTGCAGAACACTTTCATGCCATTACATAACTTCAACATTACAACAAGTGACACAATGGGATGCCTATGATATGTCATCAGTGATAAAATGTGTTCTAAGAGGGAAATAATGAGTCACTACTAATAGTTCCTTTTCCAGTTTTTAAATTATTTTATTTTATTTATTTATTTTTTTTGAGATGGAGTCTTGCTCTTGTTGCCCAGGTTGGAGTGCAATGGTACGATCTCAGCTCACCGCAACCTCCACCTCCCAGGTTCAAGCGAATCTCCTGCCTCAGTCTCCCTAGTAGCTGGGATTACAGGCATGTGCCACCACGCCCGCATAATTTTGTAGTTTTAGTAGAGACAGGATTTCTCCATGTTGATCAGGCCGGTCTCGAACTCCCGACCTCAGGTGATCTGCCCGCCTTGGTCTCCCAAAGTGCTGGGATTACAGGCATGAGCCACCATGTCTGGCGACCTCCTGGGTTTCAAGCAATTCTTCTGCCTCAGCCTCCTGAGTAGCTGGGATTACAGGCATGCGCCACCATGCCTGGCTAATTTTTGTATTTTTAGTAAAAACAGGGTTTCACCATCTTGGCCAGGCTGGTCTGGACCTCCTGACCTCAAGTGATCTTCCAGCCTTGGCCTCCCAAAGTGCTGGGATTGCAGGCATGAACCACTGTGCCCGGCCTCCAGTTGATTTACTATCAATTTGTTAGAACTGTAACCATATTCACATAGGGAGGAAGTTCAGAGTTAGTAAATCAATTATTTAGAGACAAGTCTTCAATTCATTTCCTTATTCATAACCACCTTTTCCTAAATTACAGAGGTTTGGGGAGTAACTTAAGAAAACAACAACAAAATGCTTTTATTACTTATTTCTTTTTTTTTTTTTGAGACGGAGTCTCGCTCTGCTGCCCAGGCTGGAGTGCAGTGGCCGGATCTCAGCTCACTGCAAGCTCCGCCTCCCGGGTTCACGCCATTCTCCTGCCTCAGCCTCCCGAGTAGCTGGGACTACAGGCGCCCGCCAGGTCGCCCGGCTAATTTTTTGTATTTTAGTAGAGACGGGGTTTCACCGTGTTAGCCAGGATGGTCTCGATCTCCTGACCTCGTGATCCGCCCGTCTCGGCCTCCCAAAGTGCTGGGATTACAGGCTTGAGCCACCGCGCCCGGCCTTGCTTTTTATTACTTAAATCTACCGAATTATCATTGATTTATATTTGAAGTGGGTTCATTATGGTGGATCACTGGAAAGTTACGCAACATGAGGCTAATTCTTTGTCGTGTGGGAATTTCCACACACTGAGGGAGGTCCAGCATTCCTAGTTCCCATTCATTAAATGCTAGTGTTGCATTCTCCAATCGCTGTGAGGGATAAGAAGATTTCTACAAATTTCCAAAACACACTTCAGGATGGGGCAGAACCCTGCTGACCATCACTGTATAAATCATCAACTACACTAGACTGAACTCTAGATTTTAAAGATTTGATGCAATTTCCAAACATCTGACTTGAAAGCAGACATTTAATATATCAAAGCAATAAATGCTTCACAACTGTCTCATAATCCAAACTTTCATGCGGAAAGGTCAGGCCCGGGAAAAATTTGACGTATTCACTTGGGGTTTATCACTAAAAACCTCAGGTACTTGGGTCACCGATGAACTCTGTAATTTCTTCCCTTACCAACTGGAAATACAGCAGCAACAGCCTCTATTCTTGTAACTTGTTTTATCCAAGCATGGGCTTCTCTTACTCTCTTTTCTAAGCACAACCTGAGAACACTTTGTTCAAATCTATTTCATTTGCAGGATTTGGCAGCATTTCTTATGGAAGATGGAACTGTATTTTGTATCATAATTTTCATGCTTAATTAACCTATCCTGAATGAGGTAATTTCAGAGAATAACTAGAGGAACACTTCAGAGAAAATACACAAAAAGGGTTATTGATGTGGTAATCAAAACAATAAGATGTACGAGAACATGTTTGGTTAATTTGGAAGTTCTCATTCACACACTTCTTTTACCATAACATCTGTATAAAATTATGTGATGTGTGTGTATCGGGCCTTGTAATTTGCAAAACTACAGTTTTGCCAACAACTCAATAAACTCTGGCTTATTTGTCCATGACAATAAATTTGATCCTGAAACCAATATCTAGATGGATTAGTAGCATCAATAAATTAACTCTTCATAGTTTTAGTAAATTATGAAAAACATATTCTGACACTAAGTTTCTAGGTTCACAAGATGCTCTTTTAATATAAGCTAAAGTCATGTGTTTTTGCAATGCTTGTCATGATCATGCTTCAGTTTATTCCAAACATTAAGGCAAAGGGGTCAAATGTTACTTGTTCGCTGAATCTGATTTTAAGACATCTAGCTGTGTACTGTGATATGTAGAATACAATTTGGAAAACAACTACAAAATATTAACAGTGATTGTCTCTGGAAGCTGGTTACATAGAATCTTTATTTCATTCTTTATATTTTCTGGATTTTTTCTAAGAATTTTCAATGACTATGTCTTACTTTTATAATCACACTCAGAAAAAAAAAAAAAAAAGTAATGGGCCAGGCACAGTGGCTCATGCCTGCAATTCCAGCACTTTGGAAGGCCGAGGCAGGTGGATCACTCCAGGTCAGGAGTTCCAGATCATCCTTGCCAACATGGCACAACCTGTCTCTACTAAAAATACAAAAAATTAGCTGGGCGTGGTGATGCCTGCCTCTAATTCCAGCTATTCAGGGGGAGGCTGAGGCACAAGAATCGCTTGAACCTGGGAGGCAGAGGTTGCAGTGATTCTATATCGCCCTACTGCACTCCAGCCTGGGCAACAGAGCAAGACTCTGCCTCCAAAAATACATATTAAAAAAAAAAAATTAGCCACGCATTGTGGCCAACATAGCAAAATCCTGTCTCTACTAAAAATGCAAAAAATTAACTGGGCGTGGTGGTGGTTGCCTGTAGTCCCAGCTATTTGGGGCTGAGGTGGGAGGATGGCTTGAGCCCAAGAGGCCGCAGTGAGCTGTTATTGCACCTCTGCGCTCCAGCCAGGGTGACAGAACCAGACCTTGTTTCAAAAATAATTTTTTTAAGTAAAAGTTATTTTTAAAAAAGTAATGCAGCCTGGCAACATGGTGAAACCCCATCTCTACACAAAAATCCAAAAATTAGCTGGGTGTGGTGGTAAGCGCCTGTAATCTCAGTTGCTCAGGAGGCTGAGGTAGGAGAATTGCTTGAATTGGGAGGCGGAGGTTGCAGTGAGCCGGGATTGCACTGTTGCACTGCAGCCTGGGTGATAGATCGAGACTTCATCTCAAGAAAAAAAAAAAAGAGTAATGCATCACTAGTAGAATGTTGACCAAAACTTGTTGTTTAAACATGTTTTACTGAATGGAAATAAATACCAATCTGTAACAAGAAGTACTGAGAAAATAATGCATTGGAAAAACTAAAACCACAACTATGCCAAGCATTACCTGGGAAACTGGAAATTTCAGATGTTGGGAAAATAAAATATCTTGTAATAAAAACCATACTGCAGTCTTTTTTTTTTTTTTTTT
>NW_016808057.1:180007-186590 GCF_001698545.2 Rhinopithecus bieti
TATTCATTTGCAGTGGGGATTTTTATTATTTATTTATCTTTGTTTTGTTTTTCTGAGAGACAGGGTCTTACTCTATCGCCCAGGCTGGAGTGCAGTGGCACGATCTTGGCTCACTGCAACCTCCATCTCCCAGGTTCAAGCAATTCTCTGCCTCAGCCTCCCAAGTAGCTGCAACCACAGGTGTGTTCCATTATGCCTATAATTTTTAAATTTTTTGTAGAGATGGGGGTCTCCCTCTGTTGTTCGGGCTGGTCTCAAACTCCTGTGCTCAAGCAATCTTCCTGCCTTAGCCTCCCAAAAGTGCTGGGATCACAGGCATAAGCCAGGTCACCAGACCTGCAGTGGGTTTTTGGTGGGGTTTTTTGGTGTCTGTTTTTGCCCCAGGATTAAGTAAGTTTCACTATTTCCTTTGTCTCTTAAATCTCATTTGTGACTAGGCGTGGTGGCTTATGCCTGTAATCCCAGCACTTTGAGAGGCCAAGGCGGGTGGATCACGAGGTCAGGAGTTCAAGACCAGCTTGGCCAACATGGTGAAACCCCGTCTCTACTAAAAGTAAAAAAAATAGCCCAGGTCGGTGGTGCGCACCTGTAGTCCCAGCTACTTGAGAGCCTGAGGCAGAGAATCATTGGAACTGGGGAGGCGGAGGTTGCAGTGAGCTGAGATCGTGCCACTGCATGCCAGCCTGGGTGACAGAGCAAGACTCATCTCAAAAAAAAAAAAAAAAAGTCATTTGTTTGTTGAAGAATCTAGGTAACATGTGAATTATTAAACTTTATAAATAAGGAAGTTAAAGAGCACAAAGATACCAAACTCCTTTTAAAACACAATAAGGCCAGGTGTGGTGGCTCACACCTGCAATCCCAGCACTTTGGGAGGCTAAGGGAGGAGGATCACTTGAGATCAGGAGTTCGAGACCAGCCTGGCCAACATGGTGAAACCCTGTCTCTAGTAAACACCCAAAAATTAGCTGGGCGTGGTGGCATACACCTGTAGTCCCAGCTACTCGGGAGGGTGAGACATGAGAATCACTTGAACTCCGGAGGCAAAGGTTGCAGTGAGCCAAGATTGGGCCACTGTACTCCAGTCTGGATAACAGAGTAAAACTGTGTCTCAAAACAAACAAACAAACAAACAAAACATAATGGATTCAAGTTAGATAGTTAGATGTACCTAAGAATCTCTAGCTAAAATTAGACTGGGAGATAAAATATGGCATTTAAAATAGAGTGGTAAACTGCTTTCTCAAAGCACAATCACTTTGGTTATTTTTCTTTCCTCTTCTGTCACCTGAGGGAGAATGGGAGTCTTAAAGGAATAGAAAGATCCTCTTGGATGAGACAGGGCTAGGAGGTCGAACCAATGTCAGAGTAATCTATTTAAATAAAAGAAGGTTACCAGCCCCCAAAGACAATTTCAAAGGAGGGCTTTCAGTGCCAGCCTTCTATAATTTCAGAGTAGAGTACTGGCTCCTTGCCCACCACACACAAGCTATTCTATTTTATTTTTCTTTTTTTATTGAAATAGAATTTTGCTCTTGTCCCCCAGGCTGGAGTGCAATGGGGCGATCTTGGCTCACTGCAACCTCTGCCTCCTGGTTTCAAGTGATTCTCCTGCCTCAGCCTCGCAAGTAGCTGGGATTGCAGGTATGTGCTGCCATGCCTGGTTAATTTTTGTATTTGTAGTAGAGACAGGTTTTCACCATGTTAGCCAGGCTGGTCTCCAACTCCTGACCTCAAGTGATCCGCCCACCTCGGCCTTCCAAAGTGCGAGGATTGCAGGTGTGAGCCACCACACCCGGCCTCTATTTTACTTTTCAACAAACTTGAAGGTACTCTCCCTGGATCTTCTTCAGGGCTCAGAAACTTCTATCTCTGCTGTGGGGAATGTCAGTGGGTGAACCGTGTGAAGCTACCTTTCCCAAGGCCTTCCCAGAGGTCAGCCCTAGGCCAATGATGACCTGCAGGGGTTGGGGGCATAAAGTCCTGCTGTTTTTCTTTTCTTTCTTTTTCTTTTTTTTGAGACGAAGTCTCACTCTGTCACCAGGCTGGAGTGCAGTGGCGCAATCTTGGCTCACTGCAACCTCTGCCTCTCAGGTTCAAGTGATTCTCCTGCCTCAGCCTCCCGAGTAGCTGGGACCACAGGCTTGTGCCACCATGCCCGGCTAATTTTTTGTATTTTTAGTAGAGACGGGGTTTCACCATGTTGACCAGGTAGTCTTGATCTCTCGACCTCGTGATCCACCCGCCTCAGCCTCCCAAAGTGCTGGTATTACAGGTGTGAGCCACCGTGCCCGGCCAGTCCTATTTTTCTTACCTCAATTTGCCATGACGCTGAAGGACCATCCCAACTCTAGAGCTCATCACAGAACTATAGAACAGGCTGAGGCCTCAGCTGCAACTGCATTATGGGTTTCTAGGGCCTCTGGTCTCAGCCAGGCCCAGGAAGGGAGCCCAGCTGGACAGGCAGCAGGACCCATGACTCCCAGTGCCCAGGAACCAAGGGCAACAGGTGGACAGCCTTGACCAAGACGTTTCCTGAAAGATGGTCAGGCCAGAGTACTCCAAGGGTATATAGCTCTTCTCTCAATCCACCCCCCAGTAAATAAGCACAAAACCTGGCCACTGCAATCTTAGGCCCCAGGGATTCCCTGACAGGCCACAGAGAACTCCCAGAGCCCTGGGGACAGCTGCACTGGCCCCACATTAAAAAAAGAAAAAGTGCTGCCTTCCTCACTTCCTGCAGGTATTATCTCCAGAGAGCACTCCCCAACAAACCTGCACTCATTTCTATCTCAGAGTTTGATTCCCACAAACTCAAGCTAAAATACTTGGTTTAAAAAAAAAAAAAAAAGTCTCCTTCCACTCGTATTCTCCAGCCACCCAGTTTCTTTCCAGAATCAATGATATTTATCAGTTTGCCATATATACTTGCAGAGATATTCCATGCAGTTACAAACACATATGCATGGATTCTGTCTCTCTCATTTTTATACAAATGATAGGTTACTACACAAATCACTCTGCACTTTGCCTTTTTCTTTTAATCATGCATCTTGCAAAGCTGCCTCATTATTTTTAATGGACGTTTATAATATATGTCTCACAAGTTATCTGGGCGTTACTCTATTATTATTGTGTATTAAGTTGTTTCCAATCTTTTGCTATTAATACCATACTATTTACGTACTATGATCTTGTATATGTGTCATTTCAGAAGTATGTGATCACATCTCTAACCTACATAGCTAGAAGTAGAATTGCTTGGTCAAAGAATATGTGTCTTTGTTTTTTTATAATTTATTATTTTTTATTTTTTTGAGAGGGAGTCTTGCTCTGTCGCCCAGGCTGGAGTGGAATGGTGCAATCTCGGCTCACTGCAAGCTCCGCCTCCCGGGTTCACTCCATTCTCCTGCCTCAGCCTCCCAAGTAGCTGGGACTACAGGTGCCCACCACCAGGCCTGGCTAATTTTTTTGTATTTTTAGAGACGGGGTTTCACTGTGTTAGCCAGGATGGTCTCGATCTCTTGACCTCGAAAATCTGCCCTCCTTGGCCTCCCAAAGTGCTGGGATTACAGGCTTGAGCCACCACGCCCGGCCAGAATATGTGTCTTTAAAACAGTAATAGGTGTTGTTGCTAAATTACCCTCCCTGGAGGTTATTTCCCTATACGCTAGTCAACACCCTGAGTTACTTATCGTTTTTTCCCCGAAGGGTCAAAGCATGATAATCTTTTTTATCTTTATCAGAGAAAGGATATTGTCTAATTATAGCTTTAACTTGCTATTTTGAATGACATTGAATGTCATGTTTAGAAGGCATTCACAGTTGTTTTGTGTGTGTGCATGCATATGTAAACTGTTTATTCAAATCCATTGTTCATTTCTCCATGGGATTGTTGCTGTTGCTTCTTACTGATTTGTAAGAACTCTTTATATATTAGGAAACCTGGTATTATAATATGAACTGCAACAGATTTTTCAGTTTGTCATCTTTATTATTTTTATTTATTTATTTTTTTGAGATGGAGTTTCACCCTTGTTGCCCAGGCTGGAGTGCAATGGCACAGTCTTGGCTCACCACAAACTCTGCCTCCCAGGTTCAAGCCATTCTCCTGCCTCAGCCTCCTGAATGTCTGGGATTACAGACATGCACCACCACGCCCAGCTAATTTTGCATTTTTAGTAGAGACAGGGCTTCTCCATGTTGGTCAGACTGGTCTCCAACTCCCAACCTCAGGTGATACACCCACCTCAGCCTCTCAAAGTGCTGGGATTACAGGCATGAACCACCATGACCGACTGTCATCTTTATTTAGACTTTGCTTATGGTAGTTTTTGCCAGGGTAATTTTTATTTATTTATTTCTTTATTTTGAGACAGCGTCTCGTTCTATTGCCCAGGCTGGAGTGCAGTGGTGCGATCTCAGGTCACTGCAAGCTCCGCCTCCCAGGTTCACGCCATTGTCCTGCCTCAGTCTCCCAAGTAGCTGGGACTACAGGCACCCGCCAACCACGCCTGGCTAATTTTTTTTTTTTTTTTTTTTTTTTTTTAGTAGAGACGAGGTTTCGCTCTGTTAGTCAGGATGGTCTTGATCTCCTGACCTCATGATCCGCCTGCCTCGGCCTCCCAAAGTGCTGGGATTACAGGTAATTTAATATATCAATCTTCTACAGTTTCTAGGATTTGCATTATAAGAGTACCAAGGGAAAAGGGCTTTGAGGTTAAATCTAAAATATGCTAGAAGGAATTGTTCTTTTTTTTTTTTTTTTTCTGCAAGACGGGATCTCACTCTATTGCTCAGGCTGGAGTGCAGTGGCACGATCTCAGCTCACTGCAACCTCCACCTCCCAGGTTCAAGAGATTCTCCTGTCTCAGCCTCCCAAGTAGCTGTGATTACAGGTGCACATCAGCACACCCAGCTAATTTTTGTATTTTTAGTAGAGACAGGGTTTCGCCATGTTGGCCAGCCTGGTCTTGAACTCCTGACCTTAAGTGATCCTCCTGCCTCGGCCTCCCAAAGTGCTGGGATTACAGGCGTGAGCCACCACACCTGGCCTAGAAAGGACTATTTTAATGAAAATGTTGAATAAGATTAGGACTATTTTTAAGTTATCACTGATAATGCAATAAAAATCTGTCTTCCTTCCACCCCACATTCCAACACTTGCTCCTCTTATAGTCTACCACATTGTGGTAAATGCCGACTTCATCCTCCTGGTTGATAAAGGATAACTAAAATTATCCTTGGCTCTTCCCTTTCTCTCACATCCTGTATTTGATCCATCAGTGGATCTTGTCAGTTCTACCTTTAAAATATCTCTAGAGTCTGCCTTCTTTTCATAACCTTGTCCACCACTCTGGTCTAAGCCACCATCACAGATTATTGTAGAGGCTTTTAAATGATTTTTCCTGTTTCTATCCTGGTCTTTCCACAGTTTACTCTCAGGAAGTCTGAGAGAATCTTTTTTTTTTTTTTTTTTCTTTTTCTGAGATGGAGTCTCACTCTGTTACCCAGGCTGGAGTGCAGTGACACGATCTTGGCTCACTGTAACCCCCGCCTCCCGGGTTTCACTCACATCCCTGTGAAGAGACCACCAAATAAGCTTTGTGTGAGCAGTAAAGCTTTTTAACCACCTGGGTGCAGGCCGGCTGAGTCTGAAAAGAGAGTCAGCGAAGGGAGATAGGGGTGGGGCTGTTTTATAGGATTTGGGTGGGTAAAGGAAAATTACAGTCAAAGGGGTTGTTCTCTGGCAGGTAGGGGTGGGGGTCACAAGGTGTTCACTGGGGGAGCTTTTGAGCCAGGATAAGCCAGGAAAAGGAATTTCACAAGATAACGTCATCAGTTAAGGCAGAAACAGGCCATTTTCACTTCTTTTGTGGTGGAGTGTCATCACTTAAGGCAGGAACCGGCCATCTGGATGTGTACGTGGAGGTCACAGGGGATATGATGGCTTAGCTTTGGCTCAGAGGCCTGACATTCCTGTCTTCTTACATTAATAAGAAAAATAAAACAAAATAGTGTAGAAGTATTGGGGCAGCGAAAATTTTTGGAGGCTGGTACGGAGCGATAATGGGCGATGTTTCTCAGGGCTGCTTCAAGTGGGATTAGGGGCAGCGAGGAAATCTAGAGTGGGAGAGATTAAGCTGAAGGAAGATTTTGTGGTAAGAGGCGATACTGTGGGGTTGTTAGAAGGAGCAATTGTCATATAGAATGATTGGTGATGGCCTGGATGCGGTTTTGTATGAATTGAAAAACTAAACGGAAGACACAAGGTCTGAATAAGAGAAGGAGAAAAAACAGGTATTAAAGGACTAAGAATTGGGAGGACCTAGGACATCTAATTAGAGAGAGCCTAAGGGGGTTCAGCGTAATCATTTGCTTGGTTGGTGAGTTTTAGGCTCTAAGTTTTGGGGTGCAGTTCAAGTTGGGCTGGTGTCTGGAATGAGACTGGGACCTAATAAAAGGAGTGTCCACGCAGGAGCTCACACGGGCTGTAACCTGTAGCATCCCGAGGACAGGCCTGAATTCTGAGAAAGTGGTAAAAGTACTGTCTAGTCCTTTTAAGTTGGTGACTGAGCTTGGT
>NW_016808057.1:186747-211430 GCF_001698545.2 Rhinopithecus bieti
CTCTAAGTTTTGGGGTGCAGTTCAAGTTGGGCTGGTGTCTGGAATGAGACTGGGACCTAATAAAAGGAGTGTCCACGCAGGAGCTCACACGGGCTGTAACCTGTAGCATCCCGAGGACAGGCCTGAATTCTGAGAAAGTGGTAAAAGTACTGTCTAGTCCTTTTTAAGTTGGTGACTGAGCTTGGTGAGGTGTGTTTTTAAAAGACCATTAGTCCATTCTACCTTTCCTGAAGATTGAGGATGGTAAAGGATAAAAAGGTTTCACTGAATACCAAGAGCCTAAAAAGTTGCTTGGGTGATTTGACTAGTAAACGCCAGTCTGCTATCGGACTGTATAGAGGTGGGAAGGCCAAACCAAGGAATTATGTCTGAAGCAGGGAAGAAATGACCGAAGTAGCCTTCTCAGACCCTGTAGGAAAGGCCTCTACCTATCCAGTGAAAGTGTCTACCCAGACCAAGAGGTATTTTAGTTTGCTGACCCGAGGCATGTGAGTAAAGTCAATTTACCCATCCTGGGCGGGGGCAAAATCCTCAGCTTGATGTGTAGGGAAGGGAGGGGGCCTGAGAAATTCCTGAGTAGTCGAATAGCAGACGGAACACTGAGAAGTGATTTCCTTGAGGATGGATTTCTAGGATGGAAAGGAAATGAGAGGTTCTAAGAGACAGACTAGCGGCTTGTAACCTACATGGAAGAGGTTATGAAATGACGACAGAATGGGCCTGTGAGGCTGGAAGGAGATATTTTCCTTGGTCTAAGAACCATTTGCCTTGTGTGGGAAGAGATTGATAGGTGGAAGTTTCAGTGGGGAGTAGGTGGGGTGACCGATGTGAAGGAGGAAAACAGCCGTGAGGGATAGAAATTGGGAAGCTAGCTGCTATTTTAGCTAACTTATCAGCATAAGCATTGTCCTGAGCGATGGGATCTGATGCCTTTTGATGGCTACTTTTTTAGTTACCTTATCAGCATAAGCGTTGTCTTGAGCGATGGTGGGGGGAAGAAAATAGATTTTAGAAGTTCTGAGAACTGTAGAGAGTGAGTTGAGCATAGTTCGTGATTTTTAGGGCCTCTGACAGTACTAAAGCAGTGGCAGCTGCTGCACACAGACATGAAGGCTAGGCTAAAACAGTAAGGTCAAGTTGTTTGGACAGAAAGGCTACGGGACGTGGTCCCAGCTCTTGTGTAAGAATTCTGACCGCACTAACCACGCCTAGGAAGAAAAGGAGTTGTTGTTTTGTAGAAGGGATTGGGGTTTGGGAGATTAGCTGGACACGATCAGCTGGAAGAGCATGTGTGTTTTTATGAGCATTATGCCGAGATAGGTAACAGATGAGGAAGAAATTTGGGCTTGACTGAAGTAACGGGGGCTGTCTGTGAAGCCTTGTGGCAGTACAGCCCAGGTAATTTGCTGAGCCTGATGGGTGTCAGGGTCAGTCCAAGTGAAAGCGAAGAGAGGCTGGGATGAAGGGTGCAAAGGAATAGTAAAGAAGGCATATCTGAGATCCAGAACAGAATAATGGGTTGTGGAGGGAGGTATTAAGGACAGGAGAGTATATGGGTTTGGCACCACGGGGTGGATAGGCAAATCAATTTGGTTGATAAGGTGCAGATCCTGAACTAACCTGTAAGCCTTGTCTGGTTTTAGGACAGGTAAAATGGGGAATTATAAGGGGAGTTTGCAGGCTTTAAAAGGCCATGCTCTAACAGGTGAGTGATAACAGGCTTTAATCCCTTTAAATTGTGCTGTGGGATGGGATACTGGCATTGAGCAGGGTAAGGGTGATTAAGTTTTAATGAGATGGTAAGGGGTGAATGATCGGTCGCCAAGGAGGGAGAAGAGGTATCCTATACTTGTGGGTTAAGGTGCGGGGGTACGAGGGGAGGATGTGAAGGAGACTTTGAACTGGGGGAGAAGGCAGCAATGAGATGTGGCTGTAGCCTAGGAATAGTCAGGGAAGCAGATAATTTAATTAAAATGTCTTGGCCTAATAAGGGGACTGGGCAGGTGGGGATAACTAAAAAGGAGTGCAGTAAAGAATGTTGTCAAAGTTGGCACTAGAGTTGGGGAGTTTTAAGAGGTTTAGAAATACCTCTTAAATGTGCCGTCAATACCCACAACAGTTATGGAGGCAAGGGAAACAGGCCTTTGAAAAGAAAGTAATGTGAACTGGGTAGCCTCCATATTGATTAAGAAGGGGACAGACTTACCTTCCACTGTGAGAGTTACCTAGAGCGTCTGTGATGGTCCTGTAGGCTTCCGAGGTGTCAGACTTCAGCTGCTAAGCCGAGAAGATCTGGGAAGGAGTCAGTCAGAGAGCCTTGGGTCAGAATTCCAGGGCTCTGGCAGTGGCTGACAGGTGAGTTGGAACAGTCCAATTTTCACTGGGGTCCTGCACAGATGGGACATGGCTTAGGAAGAATCCTGGGCTGCGGACATTCCTCGGCCTAGTGGCCAGATTTCTGGCACTTATAGCAAGCTCCTGGGGGAGGCAGTCTTGTAGGAATGCTTGACTGCTGTGGCTTAGGCGTGTGCAGCTTAGGCATTTTGAAGTTCTTGTGTGCTGGAGGTGTGGCTGGGTTTTGTCTCACAGCAGAGGCAAGTAATTGTAACTTAGAAATGCGTTGCTGTCTGGCTGCCTCCTCTCTATTATTGTACACCTTGAAAGCGAGGTTGATTAATTCCTGTTGTGGGGTTTGAGGGCCAGATTCTAATTTTTGAAGTTTTTTCCTAATGTCAGGAGTGGATTGGGTGATAAAATGCATATTAAGAATAAGGTAGCCTTCTGGCCCTTCTGGGTCTAGGGCGGTAAAGCGTCTAAGGGTTGCTGCTAAGCGGGCTATGAACTGGGCTGGGTTTTCGTCTTTACCTTGGGTAGTTTCTTTAAGCTTATCATAATCAACAGCTTTGTAAGTTGCCTTTTTAAGCCCTTCAACTAGGCAGGAAATCATGTAATCTCGCCTAGCTACACCTGGGGAATTAGCCTCATCGTTCCATTGGGGATCCTCTCGGGGAACTGCTCTAATGCCTTCCTGGAGGTCTGACTTGTGAAGCCGGTGGTTATCAGCGTGAGATTGGGCTAGAGAAAAAACTCTTTCCTGTTCATCTGGGGAGAGGGTAGAAGTCAGGATGACATTTAAGTCACTCCAGGTTAAATTGTAGGACAGAGTTAGATATTGGAATTCCTGTATATATTTAGTAGGGTCTGATGAGAAAGAGCCTAAATGCTGACTGATCTGAGAGAGGTCTGATAGAGAAAAAGGTACATGTACCTGACTATGCCTTCAGCTCCAGCCACTTCTCTAAGAGGAAATTGTTGGGCAGGTGGGGAAGAGCTAGTTGCGGAACTAAATTGTAAGCCCGACTGGGTGTGAGGAGGGGAGGTGATAGAAGGATTATAGGGTGGAGGAGCCGAGGCTGAGGAAGAATTGGGACTTAGCTCTGCCTGGCGACGAGCAGCCTGGGGAGGAGGGGAAAGGTCAGATGGGTCTGTAGAAAAGGAAGACTGGAAAGACTCAGCAACACTTGTGGTTGGGACTGAGGGCACAGGTGGGAGGGAAGGAAGAATTTAGGAGGAATTGCATTGGGAACGAGACTAGGGAGGGAACAAAGTATGAAAAATGCCTGGATGTAAGGCACCTCAGACCATTTGCCCATTTTCTACAAAATTATTTAGGTCTTGTAGGATGGAGAAATCGAAAGTGACGTTTTCTGGCCATTAAGAGTTATTGTCAAGTTTGTACTGGGGCCAAGGGTGTTGCAGAAGAAAATAAGGCATTTAGGTTTTTGGTCAGGTGTGAGTTGAAGAGGTTTTAGTTCTTGCAAACACAGGCTAAGGGAGAAGAAGGAGGAATGGAGGGTGGAAGGTTGCCCATAGTGAAAGAGGCAAGCCCAGAGAAAAGAGAGAGTAGAGACATGGAAAGAAGGCGCTGGGGCGTTCTGGCCCTCCAGAAAAGTGGGAAAGGGGTTGGGGGTTCTTGCCCCCAACCCCAGAAAAGTGGTACTTGCCGCTAAGGGTGAAGGACCAAGGCAGGTGTCCCTGTGTGGTGAGACACCTCTGAAATGTGGGTGAATAATCAGGCAGGTGTCCCCGCATGATTAAACACCAAGGGAAGACTGTCTTCCCGAGTCTGTGACTGGCGCCGGAGTTCTGGGTCCACGGATAAAACATGTCTCCTTTGTCTCTACCAGAAAAGGAAAGGAACTGAAATTAAGAGAAGGGAAAGATTGAAGTGTGGCGTCAAGATTGAAAGGATAAAGAGGTTGAGGGATAGTGAGAGAGGTTGGAGAAGAGAGTAAAAAGAAGCTGCTTACCCGATTTAAAATTGGTGAGATGTTCCTTGGGCTGGTCAGTTTGAGGACCCGAGGTCGTAGATGGATCTTTCTCATGGACCAAAGAGTAGGAGTACAGGGGATTGATCTCCCAAGGGAGGTCCCCCAATCCGAGTCACGGCACCAAAATGTCATGCGCGTCCATGGGAAGAGACCACCAAACATGTTTAATGTGAGCAATAAAGCTTTTTAATCACTTGGGTGCAGGCCGGCTGAGTCCAAAAAGAGAGTCAGTGAAGGGAGATAGGGGTGGGGCTGTTTTATAGGATTTGGGTAGGTAAAGGAAAATTACAGTCAAAGGGGGTTGTTCTCTGGCGGGCAGGGGTGGGGGTCACAAGGTGCTCAGTGGGGGAGCTTTTGAGCCAGGATGAGCCAGGAAAAGGAATTTCACAAGGTAATGTCATCAGTTAAGGCAGGAACAGGCCATTCTCACTTCTTTTTGTGGTAGAGTGTCATCACTTAGGAGTACAGGGGATTGATCTCCCAAGGGAGGTCCCCAATCCGAGTCACGGCACCAAAATGTCATGCGCGTCCATGGGAAGAGACCACCAAACATGTTTAATGTGAGCAATAAAGCTTTTAATCACTTGGGTGCAGGCCGGCTGAGTCCAAAAGAGAGTCAGTGAAGGGAGATAGGGGTGGGGCTGTTTTATAGGATTTGGGTAGGTAAAGGAAAATTACAGTCAAAGGGGTTGTTCTCTGGCGGGTAGGGGAGGGGTCACAAGGTGCTCACTGGGGAGCTTTTGAGCCAGGATGAGCCAGGAAAAGGAATTTCACAAGGTAATGTCATCAGTTAAGGCAGGAACAGGCCATTCTCACTTCTTTTTGTGGTAGAGTGTCATCACTTAAGGCAGGAACCGGCCATCTGGATGTGTAAGTGGAGGTCACGGGGATATGACGGTTTAGCTTTGGCTCAGAGGCCTGACAGTGAGCAACAAAGCTTTCTAATCACCTGGGTGCAGGCAGGCTGAGTCCGAAAAGAGAGTCAGGGAAGGGAGACAAGGGTGGGGCCCTTTTATAAGATTTGGGTGGGTCAAAGGGGGTTGTTCTCTGGTGGGCAGGGTCGGGGGTCACAAGGTGCTCAGTGGGGGAGCTTTTGAGCCTGGATGAGCCAGGAGAAGGAGTTTCACAAGGTAACGTCATCAGTTAGGGCAGGAACCGGCCATTCTCACTTCTTTTGTGATTCTTCACTTGCTTCAGGCCATTTGGACATATATGTGCAGGTCACAGGGAATATGATGGCTTAGCTTGGGCTCAGAGGCCTGTCACCAGTTCAAGCGATTCTCCTGCCCCAGCCTCCTGAGTAGCTGGGATTACAGGCACGTGCCACCATGTCTGGCTAATTTTTGTATTTTTTAGTAGAGATGGGGTTTCACCATGTTGGTCAGGCTGGTGTCAAACTGCCGACCTCAGGTGATCTGCCTGCCTTGGCCTCCCAAAGTTCAGGGATTATAGGCATGAGCCAGCTGTCCTGGCTAAGAGCTCCCTTTAAAATACAATTCAGGCTGGTGCGGTGGCTTATGCCCATAATCCCAACACTTTGTGAGGCCGAGTTGGGTGGATCAACTGAGGTCAACCTGGCCAACACGGTGAAACCCTGTCTCTACTAAAAAAATACCAAAAATGATTAGCCATCGTGGTGGCACCCGCCTGTAATCTTAGCTACTCGGGAGACTGAGGCAGGAGAATAGCTTGAACCTGGGAGGTGGAGGTTGCAGTGAGCTGAGATTGCACCATTGCACTCCAGCCTGGGCAAGAGAGTGAGACTCCATCTCAAAAAGAAAAAAGAAATAAAATTAATGCTGGAAAATTAAGCAAGCTAAAGCTTATAATTTTAAGATATGCCAGGGTAAGGTTATATTTAATTACGTATGCAGTAGGGAACACTGAGAAGAAATGAGCAGAAATAAATAGGATGGAAAATGGGTTTAATATGAATAGTCTACTAGCATGTCAAGATGCCTTGGGGCTAGAGAGGCTGTTCAGAGTCTAAAGCTATGGTATCATTGAGAGAGCCTGAAATAAGTGGTGGCAATTTTAGAAAGGAATGATATGAAAAACCCTGTGTACATTGACTAGACATAAGTTGGCAAGTAAATGGTTATAGAAGGTAAAAGAGGAAATATAAAGACCATGGAGATTTTAAGTCCAGACGATACTAGAAGCATGTGTTAGATGCTGTTGGTTCCTAATGGAACAGGTCTTAGATCCTCCAACACCTCTGTCTTAGTTTATTTACAGTGCTATGAAGAAATACCTGAAACTGGATAATTTATAAGAAAGAGGTTATATTTGGCTCACGGTTCTGCAGGCAGTACAAGACGCATGGTACCGGCATCTGCTTCTAAAGAGGGCCTCAGGAAGCTTCCACTCACAGCGGAAGGCAGAAGGGATCAGGCATCGCATGACAAGAGGAAGGAGGAAAGAGAGAGAGGGGAAGGTACCAAGCTCTTTTTAAGAACCAATTCTTGAGGGAATCTAGCAGAGCAAGAGAGAACTCACTCATTACTGTGAGGATGGCACCAAGCCATTCATGAGGGATCTGCCACCATGACCCAAACACTAGGACACACTCCGATATTGGGGATCAAATTTCAACATGAGATTTGGAGAGGAAAAATATCCAAACTATATTAACCTCCTCTAGGGGTTTGATGCATTTTTCTGTAAGAAGATTTTGGAATCATTCCCCAGATCCTCAGCAAAGAAAGCCAGCAACACCTTAGGTCTCAGTTCTTAAGGAAATCACTGTTCCTTTTATACTGGTAGTAGGAGTACACAGATTAAACACTGAAGAGCCAGGTCTGTGGTAAATTGAACAGAGCAAAATGCTTGACAAAGAGGGGTAAGAGATCATCTGTCTTTTCTGTCCCTTTAAAAGCCTTACAGGATGTCATTGCTCAAACTGCAGCTGAGCACTAGAATTTGATAAAAACTTGCATGGCTGTTCAGCAAGGCATCATCCAACAGCTGAAACTGAATATAGTAGCCGCTCCAGCCTCTGAGGATTGCTCATTGTCCTCACTTGTGGGAAAGTCAGCCCAGTGGAAACGTGTATTACACAATGGGTGAAACGTAGGCAGCCCAGAAAAAGTCAGAGATCCAGATGCTTTCCAGTCCCTTCCTTGTCTACACTTGGCCTAGATTTTTTTTCTTTTCTTTTTTTTTTTTTGGAGACTGAGTCTCGCTCTGTTGCCCAGGCTGGAGTGCAGTGGCAAGATCTCTGCTCACTGCAAGCTTCGCCTCTTGGGTTCACGCCATTCTCTTGCCTCAGCCTCCCGAGTTGCTGGGATTACAGGTGCCTGCCACCACTCCTGGCTAATTGTATTTTTAGTAGAGACGGGGTTTCACCATGTTAGCCATGATGGTCTTGATCTCCTGACCTCATGATCTGCCCACCTCAGCCTCCCAAAGTTCTGGGATTACAGGCGTGAGCCACAGCGCCCGGCCTACTTGGCCTAGATTTCTTACACAAGCATCAAGAGATCAGTTAAATGCCCTATCAGGTACAAAAAAACCCCAAAGACCAAAAACCAAAAAAGAAACAAAAAAAAACCATGTGATTCAGAGAAACAGAATGTCAGAAGACTTTACATTTACGAGGAAAACAGATTTATCTGCGGTAGCTTTTGGAAATCTTTCTTTAATAATTTTGTGCCTTCCGAATGACTTTCTTTAAAAAAATGATTACTGCAACCAGAAAATAAGATGTTATTGGAACACAGCCATACCTATTTGTTTCTAAAGGAATTAAAACTTCAATAGCTTATAGCTTAACGTTGAATTCATGCTTGGCTTGGGCTATGCATCACTGATGTGGTGGTGGCCAGGGGCCCTGGAGTGTTTCCTGGTATTGCCAAACACAGCCATTTCCCACTGGACTTCCTTGGCCCCATTTTCCACTCCTCTGAAAGATAAGTCACCCCCAATTACTGCCTTAATTGAATGGAATATTTGAGTCAACGTGATTATATCTAGCGCCAGAAGCAAAGAACCTAGTGTCTTTGACTCATCTCCAAATGTTGAATTCCAAAAATAAAAGATACTCAGTGATTAGTTTATTGTAAGTTGACTGCAAAATTTAATGCACTGAAGTTCTGTGCTCCCACTCCTCCCAGCCTATAAAGAACTGTTGCTGTATATTTCTTGAAGAAATATACTATAGATAATCATTAAATATCAGAGCTAGAAAGGCTCCTAGAGGTCCCATTGTCCTCTCTCACATTTCATCTTACAGTTGATAAAACTCAGGCTCAGAGAGGTAAAGTTACATTTTACCACCAGGTGCAATGGCTCACGCCTGTAATCCCAGAACTTTGGGAGGCTGAGGTGGCCAGATCACCTGAGGTCAGGAGTTGGAGACTAGTCTGGTCAATATGGTGAAACCTTGTCTCTCTAAAAATATAAAAATTAGCCTGGTGTGGTGGCAGGTGCCTGTAATTCCAGCTACTCAGGAGGCTGAGACACGAGAATCGCTTGAACCCAGGAGGCGGAGGTTGCAGTGAGCTGAGACTGTACCACTGCATTCCAGCCTGGGTGACAGAGCAAGCAAGATTCTGTCTAAAAAAAAAAAAAAGTTACATTTTTACCAGACCCTATAACTCACTGGTAGAGGAGGCAGAACTGGAATCTAGTTCTTCTCGGCCGTGGGCTTTTGTGCTTCATCATGTTTACAGTAGAAAAGGTAAGTGACACTGTTAGCAATATCATCTTTATGCAGAGTAACTCAAACAACTCAGTCATTTTTCAGAGGAAATGTACCAGAGAATCTGGATGAGAAGAAACCTTTGGAAACACACAGTTCAACTTTCTAGTACATCAGAAATTCCATTAGAGTTCCTAGGTAGAGGGTGTACTAGTTAAATTAATATCCCTCTTGGGATATTTTTAAAAAACATCTCGGCCAGGCGCGGTGGCTCAAGTCTGTAATCCAAGCACTTTGGGAGGCCGAGACGGGCGGATCACGAGGTCAGGAGATCGAGACCATCCTGGCTAATACGGTGAAACCCAGTCTCTACTAAAAGATACAAAAAAAAAAAAAAAAAAAAAAAAAAAACTAGCCGGGCGAGGTGGCGGGCGCCTGTAGTCCCAGCTACTCGGGAGGCTGAGGCGGGAGAATGGCGTAAACCCGGGAGGCGGAGCTTGCAGTGAGCTGAGATCCGGCCACTGCACTCCAGCCTGGGCGACACAGCGAGACTCCGTCTCAAAAAAATAAATAAATAAAAAATAAAAAAATCTCCCAGTCAGGCATGGTGGCTCACGCCTGTAACCCCAGCACTCTGGGAGGCCTAGGCGGGTGGATCACCTGAGGTCGGGAGTTCAAGATCAGCCTGACCAACACGGAGAAACCCCGTCTCTACTAAAAATACCAAAAATTAGCCGGGTTTGGTGGCACATGCCTGTAATCCCAGCTACTCAGGAAGCTGAGATAGGAGAATTGCTTGAACCTGGGAGGCAGAGGTTGTGGTGAGCCAAGATCACACCATTGCACTTGGTGGCTAAACACAGTAGAAGTTTATTTCTCACTCACTTACCAGTAAGGTGTTCCTGACTGGTGGCAGCCTTCCATGTGGTGATTCAGGAACCCAGGCTCCTTTAATCTGGTGGCTGCCCCAGCTGTAGGGTTTCCATGTCCTCTGCAGGCAGGACAAAGGATGGAGAAAGAACAAGTAGAGAAGGCTTCTTAATCTTCTTGGTCTTGAGAGAATACATCTCATTTCCTCTCACATTCCATTGATGAGAGCTATCCACATGGCCCTGGCTAGTTGCAAACAGGCTGAAAAATGAAGTCTATGGCTGGACAGTGCCTCAGGGCACTGTGGAAGGGGGAGCACAAATGTTTGGTGAACCTTCCAGAAGCAAGGGGCTGGGCCTATCCCCCTGCATCCATCAGTCATTGACCCCAGATTATCTGTGGAGTGGGAAGTATGTTAATCTTTCGGTCATCTGTGGCTTAGGCAGCTCCCTTCAGCCAAATGCAAGCCTCTGGGGAGGAGCACATGTGTAAACCATTAATAGCCAACACTGGCACACCAGCCTGTCTAGCGGGATTTACGAGGGCACCAACAGCATCTGCTACAGTCTACCCTTTGTACTCTTCAGCCCCAAATGTTTCTCATGTGAATGTCAGTCCATCTGGCTGCAGGTTTTCTGGGATTCTGGCTGGTGCAATTTCTGGGACCTTATAAGAGGAGAGCTAGTGGAACAAGCTTAACAACCCTGACTGGTGCAGCTGGTCCTGAGACTATAATAAATATAATGTTGCCCAGGATGAATTGTTGCTCTTTGCAGAATGAAAGGGGTCTGATATAATCATTTTGCCACCAAGTAGTGGTTGGTTTTCTCAAGGGGCTGTACTGCCTGGAGGGCTCAGTTTTGCTCTTTGTTCCCATGGCTGGACACTCAGCAGCAACAGTAACTAGATCAGCATTGTTGAGAGGGAACCCATGCTGCTGAACTCACGCATAACCCACATTGCTGCTACCGCAGCTACTCTGCTCATAAACCACTGTGCAAGTGCTGGTGTGGCTGAAGATAGAAGCTAGCCAGCATCCACTAGGTGACTGCTTGTTAGAGCCTCATATGCAGTGCATGCTCTCTAGTGGACATTAGCTGGCATTTCTTACCCACTCCCATCAACCTACTCACATGCTTCTTCTCCAAGCATTCTTTTGTTTGTTTGTTTTTGAGATAGAGTCTCGCTCTGCTGCCCAGGTTGGAGTGCAGTGGTGCAATCTTGGCTTGCTGCGACCTCTGCCTCCCGGGTTCAACCAGTTCTCCTGCCTCAGCTTCCAAGGGGCTGGAATTACAGGTGTGTGCCACCATGTCCAGCTAATTTTATATTTTTAGTAGAGACAGGGTTTCACCATGTTGGCCAGACTAGTTTCAAACTCCTGACCTCAGGTGATCCACCTGCCTCGGCCTCCCAAAGTGCTGGAATTACAGGCGTGAGCCACCATGTCCAGCCTCTCCAGGCATTCTTTATAATTTTTTTCAGTCCTGTTCCTTCCAAGCCGGCAGACCACTTGCCACTGACCATAAACCAAGTATCCCCACCTTTTGCTCGGTGATGTTCCTCTCCACACATAGTAGATAACCAGGAACCCCCACCCCCTGAATTTCTGGCCATTGAGAGAATTTGCCTCCACCATTATCTTTCAGCCCAAATGGGCCGTAGAGCAGCAACAGTCTCTTTTCTGCCTATAGCAACATACCAAGGCCAGGATTTTTCTTTCTCTATCAGATGGTCCTAGTGAAGCCTCATGAAACTACAGGTATGAGCCAAAGAAAAAATGTTTGTGTAAGATTAGTGGGTGATATGTCAGCCTGGACTACTGACATCAGTTTGTACAGATTATTTGTGCCTTCTGGACCTACCTGATCCCAGTTTCAGAGTACTGTTTCCACCTTATGATGGAATGCACTGGCGTCCTCGAGTTTATGACTTGGTAGGTCATAATAGGCAGCTCATTCTAATTGCATGATCATTGGATGTCTCATCATCAGTCTCTTCCAGGTCCCAATAGTATGTGAGAAGCTGGGGTTTTTTGTTTGTTTGTTTGTGAGGCAGGGTCTCACTTTGTTGCCTGAGCTGGAGTGGCCTGATCTTGGCTTACTGCAACCTCTGTCTCCCCAGGCTCAAGCAATTCTCATGCCTCAGCCACCCAAGTAGCTGAGACTATAGGCCCATGCCACCAGCTAATTTTTTTTTTTTTTTTTTTTTTTTTTGAGATGGAGTCTTGCTCTGTTACCCAGGCTGGAGTGCAGTGGTACGATCTTGGCTCACTGCAAGCTCTGGCTCCTGGGTTCACACCATTCTCCTGCCTCAGCCTCCCAAGTAGCTGGGACTACAGGCGCCCGCCACAACGCCCAGCTAATTTTTTGTATTTTAGTAGAGACGGGGTTTCACCGTATTAGCCAGGATGGTCTCGATCTCCTGACCTTGTGATCTGCTGGCCTCGGCCTCCCAAAGTGCTGGAATTACAGGCGTGAGCCACCGTGCCCGGCCACCCCTGGCTAATTTTTTGTATTTTTAGTATAGATGAGGTTTTGCTATGTTGGCTAGGCTGGTCTTGAACCCCTGAGCTCAAGCGATCCACTCACCTTGGCCTCCCAAAGTGTTGGGATTACAGGCTTGAGCCACCATGCCAGAGCTGGTTTTTGTTGTTGTTGTTGTTGCTTTTTTGTTGTTGTTTGTTTGTTTGTTTGAGATGGAACCTCACTGTGTCACACAGGCTGGAGTGCAGTGGCACAATCTTGGTTCACTGCAAGATCCGTCTCCTGGGATCAAGTGATTCTCCTACCTCAGCCTCCAGAGTAGATGGGGATTACAGGTGTGCACCACCACGCCCAAATAATTTTTGTATTTTTAGTGGAAATGGGGTTTTGCCACGTTGGCGAGGCTGGTCTCAACCTCCTGACCTCAAGTGATCTGCCTGCCTCAGCCTCTCAAAGTGCTGGGATTACAGGCATGAGCCACCGCGCCTGGCCCAGAAGCTGTTTTTTGAATGGTATATAGTTTTGTTGCCAGTGGCTTGGCCTTGCCCCAGAACCCTTCTAGTCTGCCCTGAGATTCTCATATTTGAGCTTTTACACTGCATCTTTATCTACCACAGATACATCTAGTACCTTAGAATCTCCTTGGTCATATGGGCCAAGTGGCAATGTTTCTTGCAGTGCAAACTGGATCTACTGTAGAGCCTCTTTCTGCTCTGGGTTTCACTTAAAATGGTAACTTTAAGGCTGGATGTGGTGGCTCACTCTTGTAATCCCAGCACTTTGGGAGGCCGAGGCAAGCAGATCACCTGAGGTTAGGAGTTTGAGACTAACCTGGCCAGCATGGTAAAATCCCGTCTCTACTAAAAATACAAAAATTAGGTGGGTGTGGTGGTGGACACCTGTAATCCCAGCTACTTGGGAGGCTGAGGCAGGAGAATTGCTTGAACCCAGGAGGTGGAAGTTGCAGTGAGCCAAGATTGCATCATTGCACTCCAGCCTGGGCGACAAGAGTGAGACTCCATCTCAAAATAAATATAAAAATAAAGAAATAAACTGGTAACCTTCATCATCATCTAATAAATGAATCAAAGCAGTGTTCCCCAAATGTGATGTATACCTCCAATATGTATAGTGGTCTACCATGCTCTGTGCTTTTTGCTTAGTGGTAGGAGTTGGAAGGTACAATAGCTTGTTCTTTACCACAGAGGACATTTCCTGGCATGCCTTAACCACTGGACCCCTGTAAACGTCACCATTGCCTGTGGCAGAATCCTTTAAGGGCTTATCTTCTACCTTCTGAAGTGCGTGTCTTATCAGCAACCCAGGGTACTTCTTATGTTCACTTACCATATCAACATAACTGCTGAATATGAAATTCGGTGGAATGGCCACATGATCTGGGTCCCTTTGGACTGCATTGTGATGGAGAATAGGAGTGTTAACATAGTCCTGACACAAAGTCATGAATATATTCAATTACATTAATTTATATTTATATAGTTGCCAGTCCAATAGCTACACACCACATATCAAAATCAATGTTAATCTGTTCTAGTAAAAATACTACTTCCAGTCCAAGAGCTTTAATTGGAGCTACTATTTGTTGAGTTTCTGGTAGTCCATGTCATCTGGCACAATTCTTTTGAGTTTTGCAGAAACCAAGTTATTGAATTAAATGGGGATATGTGAGAATCATTGTCTCTGCATCCCTTAATCCTTGAGGATGGCACTAATGTTTACTAGTCCACCTAGGATACAATATTGTTTTCATGATATCACCATTTATTTACTTCAGTGTTTTGTTTTGTTTTGAGACAGGGTCTCACCCTGTCACCCAGGCAGGAGTGCAGGGGCACAATTACGGCTCACTGCAGCTTTGATCTCCCTGGCTCAAGTGATCCTCCCACCTCAGGCTCCTGACTAGCTGGGACTGTAGACATGCACCACCACATCCAGCGAATTTTTGTATTTTTTTGTGAAGGTGGGGTTTTACCATGTTGCCCAGACTGATCTCAAACTCTTGGGCTCAAGCAATCCTCCCGCCTTGGCCTCACAAAAGGCTGGGATTACAGGCGTGAACCATCTCGCCCAGCCTATCTTCAGTTTTTACATTTTTTATTTTGAAAGAATTACAGACTCACAAGAAGTTGAAAAAATAGTACAGTGGTCCTGCATGCCCAGGTTTCCCCTGCTTTCTCCATACACTCAAATGCCAGGGCCATTCCACAATTTAACACAATTCTAACTACACTTCGTCCCCAGTGAACTACAGGTGAACATGTTAGCAACTGCATCACCACAGTCATTCCCACCACCGATGATGGGGTTCTCACTGCCATCTAGTGGACGAGTGATCCAATGTCCCAATCTAGATCTAGTCAGTTTCCTAGGCCCACTTCTATCACTACCTTTAGATTATGTTCCCCAGTGGGCAGAAACTGAGGCAGGAATTCTTGCTTCCGTGATTTTAAGAAGAAACCTGGGAGTAAAAAAGTAGAAGACACCAAGGAAAAAGTTAGGCAAAATGACTTCAGAAGTTTAGCCTCCTGGCCAGGCACAATGACTCACACATGTAATCCCAGCACTTTGGGAGCCAAAAGCGGGTGGATCACTTGAGATCAGGAGTTCAAGACAGCCTGGACAGCATGGTGAAACCCCGTCTCTACTACAAATACAAAAATTAGCCGGGCATGGTGCTGTGCGCCTGTAATCTCAGCTACTTGGGAGGCTGAGGCAGGAGAATCGCTTGAACCCGGGAGGCAGGAGGAGGTTGCATTGAGCTGATATCATACCACTACACTCCAACCTGGGCAACAGAATGGTGAGACTCTGCCTTTAAAAAAAATAATAATAATAAAGGAAGTTTAGCCTCCACCTGATCCCACAGCAAGCTCTCAGCTGTTAATTGTACCACAGAAGTTGTCCCACCCATAGGTGAGAAGGCTGCTATATCCCTCCATCAGTGAGTCTTTGGCTCTGGTTCCTCCAAGAGGAGGATGTAACCTCTCAGCCATCATCTCCAGGACCACTTCTAGAGGAGGAGGCTCCTCTCAGCCAACAACAATCCTCTGTGAAAGGACAATGGCCTGAGCCATTAGCAGCCAAGGCCCATAGCAGCTAGAGGATGAATGCACAGCCTGGTGAGGGGGTATGGGCAGGGCACCCAGCAGCATCTGCTCTACCTCCCCGAGGAGATGGCATTCAATTTTAAAACTGAATAATGTGGCTGGGCAAGGTGGCTCACACCTGTAATCCCAGCACTTTGGGAGGCCGAGATAGGCAGATCACTTGAGGCCAGGAGTTTGAGACCAGCCTGGCCAACATGGTGAAACCCTGTCTCTACTAAAAATACAAAAATTAGCCAGGCGTGGTGGTCCACACCTGTAATCCTAGCTACTCCAGAGGCTGAGGCACGAGGATTGTTTGAATCTGGGAGGCAGAGGTTGCAGTGAACCGAGATTGCACCACTGCCCTCCAGCCTGGGTGACAGAGTAAGACTCCATCTCAAAAAAAAAAAAAAAAGGAAAACTGGGCTAACTCTCTTTTTGGACTCAGCCTGCCTGCACCCAGGTGATTAGAAAGTTTTATTGGTCACACAAAGCCTGTTCACACAGGTGCACGTGACATTTTGTGCTGAAAACCCGGGACAGGAGGACTACTTCAGGAGACCAGCCCACTGTCCTCGCCCTCACTCTGTGAGGAGATCCACCTATGACCTCGGGTCCTCAGACCCACTAGCCCAAGGAATATCTCACCAATTTCAAATCGGGTAAGCGGTCTTTTCACTAAGCTTCCACCCTCCATTCCCCCTTCTTCTCTCAAGAACTTAAACTTAAATGCCTTGTTTTCTTCTGCAGTACCGCTTGGCCCCAATACAAACTTGACAGTAGTTCCAAGTGGCCAGAGAATGGCACTTTCGACTTGTCTATCCTACAAGATCTAGATAATTTTGTTGAAAATGGGCAAATGGTCTGAGGTGCCTGACATCCAGGCATTCTTTTACACATTGGTCCCTCCCTAGTCTCTGCTCCCAATGTGACTCATCCCAAGTCTTTCTTCTTTCTCTCCTGTCTGTTCCTTCAGTCTCCACCCCGAGCTCTGAGTCCTTTGAATCCTCCTTTTCTATGGACTTGTCTGACTCTCCCCTCCTCCCCAGGCTGCTCCTCACCAGGCCAAGCCAGGTCCCAATTCTTCCTTGGTCTCTGCTCCTCCATACTATAATCCTTCTATCACCTCCCCTCCTCACACCCGGTCTGGCTTACAGCTTCGTTCCGGGACTAGCCCTCCTTCAACAATTTCCTCTTGGAAAGGTGGCTGGAGCTGAAGGCACAGTCAAGGTTAATGCTCCTTTTTCTTTAGCCAACCTCTCCCAGATCAGTTAGCGTTTAGGCTCTTTTCATCAAATATAAAACCCAGCCCAGTTCATGGCCCATTTGGCAACAACCCTTAAACACTTTACTACCCTATTCCCAGAGAGGCCAGAAGGCCATTTTATTCCAATATGCATTTTATTACCCAATCCCCTCCCAACATTAGAAAAAACTCCAAAAATTGGATTCTGGCCCTTAAACCCTACAACAGGACTTAATTAACCTCGCCTTCATGGTGCACAATAATAGAGAAGAGGCAGCCAAGTGACAGTGCATCTCTGAGTTACAGCTACTGGCCTCTGCTGTAAGACAACCCACAACCAGATCTCCAGCATACAAAAACTTCAGAACATCCAAGCACAGCTCCCAGGGGATCCTTCAAAACCTCCTCATGGACCTTGCTTCAAATGCCAAAAGCCTGGCCACTGGGCCTCAGAATGCCCACAGCCCGGTATTCCTCCTAAGCCGTGCCCTGTCTGTGCGGGCCCCTACCGGAGGTCGGACTGTCTGACTCACATTGCCGCCACTCCTAAAGCTCCTGGAGCCCAAACCCAACGTTCCTTGGCTGACACCTTCCCATATCTCTTCGGCTTAGCGGCTGAAGACTGACACTGCCCGATCGCCTCTGAGGTCCCCTGGACCATCATGGATGCTGAGCTTCTGGTAACTCTTACAGTGGAGGGTAAGTTCATCCCTGTTTAATTGATGTGGGGGCTATCCACTCCAGATTACCTTCTTTTCAAGGGCCTGTTTCCCTTGCCTCCATAACTGTTGTGGGTATTGACAGCCAGGCTGCTAGACCACTTAAAACTCCCCAACTCGGCCTGGTGCTGTGGCTCAAGCCTGTAATCCCAGCACTTTGGGAGGCCGAGATGGGCGGATCACAAGGTCAGGAGATCGAGACAATCCTGGCTAACACGGTGAAACCCCGTCTCTACTAAAAACTACAAAAAACTAGCTGGGCGAGGTGGCGCCGCTTGTTGCCCCAGCTACCGGGAGGGTTGGGCCAGGAAATTGGCGTAACCCCGGGGGGGGGACCTTTCAGTGAGCTGANCCAAAAACCAGACAAGCCTTACAGGTTAGTTCAGGATCTGCACCTTATCAACCAAATTGATTTGCCTATCCACCCCGTGGTGCCAAACCCATATACTCTCCTATCCTCAATACCTCCCTCCACAACCCATTATTCTGTTCCAGATAAACCTAACTGACCCTGTAAATCCTAAATCATTTCCTTACTCCCCTTTCCATTCCTTAAAAAACAGCCCTAAAAGCTGCTCCCACACTAGCTCTCCATAACTCATCCCAACATTTTTCATTACATACAGCCAAAGTGCAGGGCTGTGTGGTGAGAATTCTTACACAAGAGCCAGTATCGCACCCTGTAGCTTTTCTGTCCAAACAACTTGACCTTACTCTTTTAGCCTAGTCCTCGTGTCTGCGTGTGGCAGCTGCCGCTGCTTTAATACTCTTAGAGGCCCTCAAAATCACAAACTATGCTCAACTCTCTCTGTACAGTTGTCATAACTTCCAAAATCTATTTTCTTCCTCACACCTGATGCATATACTTTCTGCCCTCCAGGTCCTTCAGCTGTACTCACTCTTTGTTGAATCTCCCACAGTTACCATTGTTCCTGGCCCAGACTTTAGTCTGGCCTCCCGCATCATTCCTGATACCACACCTGAGCCCCATGACTGTATCTCTCTGAGCCACCTGACATTCACTCCATTTCCCCATATTTCCTTCTTTCCTGTTCCTCACCCTGATCACACTTGGTTTATCGATGGCAGTTCCACCAGGCCTAATCGCCGCTCACCAGCAAAGGCAGGCTGTGCTATAATATCTTCCTCATCTATCATTGAGGCTACTGCTCTGCGCCACTTCACTACCTCTCAGCAAGCCGAACTCATTGCCTTAACTCAGGCCTTCGTTCTTGCAAAGGGACTATGCATCACTATTTATACTGACTCTAAATATGCCTTCTATGTCCTGCACCACCATGCTATTATATGGGCAGAAAGAGGTTTCCTCACTACACAAGGGTCCTCCATCATAAATGCCTCTTTAATAAAAACTTATCTCAAGGCCACTTTACTTCCAAAGGAAGCTGGAGTCATTCACTGCAAGGGCCACTAAAAGGCATCAGATCCCATCACTCAGGGCAACACTTATGCTGATAAGGTGGCTAGACAAGCAGCTAGTGTTCCAACATCTATCCCCCATGGCCAGTTTTTCTCCTTCTCATCGGTTACTCCCACCTACTTCCCCAATGAAACTTCCACCTATCAATCTCTTCCCACACAAGCAAACGGTTCTTGGACCAAGGAGAATATCTCCTTCCAGCCTCACAGGCCCATTCTATTCTGTCATCATTTCATAACCTCTTCCCTGTAGGTTACAAGCCGTTAGCCTGCCTCTTAGAACCTCTCATTTCCTTTCCATTGTGGAAATCTATCCTCAAGGACATCACTTCTCACTGTTCCACTGCTATTCTACTACTCCTCAGGGATTGTTCAGGCCCCCTCCCTTCCCTACACATCAAGCTCGGTGATTTGCCCCTGCCCAGGACTGACAAATTGACTTTACTCACATGCCCCAAGTTAGGAAACTAAAATACCTCTTGGTCTGGGTAGACACTTTCACTGGATGGGTAGAGGCCTTTCCCACAGGGTCTGAGAAGGCCACCAGGATCATTTCTTCTCTTCTGTCAGACATTCCTCAGTTTGGCCTTGCCACCTCTATACAGTCCAATAACAGACCGGCCTTTATTAGTCAAGTCACTCAGGTAGTCTCCCAGGCCCTGGACATTCAATGGAAACTTCATGCTGCTTATCACCCTCAATCCTCAGGAAAGGTAGAAAGAACTAATTGTCTTGGCCGGGCGCGGTGGCTCAAGCCTGTAATCCCAGCACTTTGGGAGGCCGAGACGGGCGGATCACGAGGTCAGGAGATCGAGACCATCCTGGCTAATATGGTGAAACCCTGTCTCTACTAAAAAATACAAAAAACTAGCCGGGCGAGGTGGCGGGTGCCTGTAGTCCCAGCTACTCGGGAGGCTGAGGCAGGAGAATGGCGTGAACCCGGGAGGCGGAGCTGGCAGTGAGCTGAGAACCGGCCACTGCACTCCAGCCTGGGGGACAAAGCGAGACCCCCCTCAATTTAAAAAAAAAAAAAAAAAAAAAAAAAAGAACTAATTGTCTTTTAAAGACACACCTCACCAAGCTCAGCCTCCAACTTAAAAAGGACTAGACAGTACTTTTATCACTGCCCTTCTCAGAATTCAGGCCTGTCCTCGGGATGCTACAGGGCACAGCCCGTTTGAGCTCCTGTATGGACGCTCCTTTTTATTAGGCCCCAGTCTCATTGCAGACACCAGCCCTCTAGGTGATTATCTTCCAGTCCTCCAGCAAGCTAGACAGGAAATTTGCCAAGCTGCTAATCTTCTTTTGCCTACCGCAGATTCCCAGCCATATGAAGACACCCTAGCTGGTCGATCAGTTCTTGTTAAGAATCTGACCCCTCAAACTCTACAACCTCGGTGGACCGGACCCCACTTAGTCATCTATAGTACCCCAATGGCTGTTCGTCTGCAGAACCCCCCCATTAGGTTCATCGTTCCAGAGTAAAGCTGTGTCCATCAGACAGACAACCTGATTTCTCCTCTTCCTCCTGGAAGTCACAAGTACTCTCTCCTACTTCCCTTAAACTCACCTTCATTCCTAAAGGATAATAGTAACACTTATGAGCCTAATACATCCTTTCATTTTTATTAGGTCTCTTCTTCCTTACCCTACTCTTTACAACAGGACTTTACACAGTCACCCCCACTACTTGGACTGCACCCCAAAAACTTGTCATCCCTACTATCTTCTGTCTAGTCATACTCCTATTCACCATTCTCAACTACTTGTAAATGGCCTGCCCTTGTTTACACTGCCAGTTTACACTTTTCCTCCAAACCACCATAGTGGATATCTCCTGGTTCTATCCCCAATCTGCCACTCTTGACTCCCTCTTGGAGTGGATGGATGATCTGTGCTGACAGGGCACCCTCCAATACTTTCACCCTGATGAAGTCCTATTCTTTACTTTTATACTCACTCTTATTCTCGTTCCCGTTCTTATGCCACCCTCTACCTCTCCCCAGCTATCTCCACCACACTATCAATCTCACTCTCTCCTAACCGTTTCTAATCCTTCTTTAACAAACAGTTGCTGGCTTTGCATTTCTCTTTCCTCCAAAATTGCTGAGGCCCTGACTTACTCACTGCTTGAAAAAAGGGGGACTCTGTATAATTTTAAACGAAGAGTGTTGTTTTTACCTAAACCAATCTGGTCTTGTATATGACAACATAAAAAAAAAACTCAAGGATAAAGCCCAAAAACTTGCCAACCAAGCAAATAATTATGCTGAACCCCCTTGGAAACTCTCTAATTGGATGTCCAGGGTACTCCCAATTCTTAGTCCTTTAATACCTATTTTTCTCCTTCTTTTATTTGGACCTTGTGTCTTTCATTTAGTTTCTCAGTTCATAAAAAACCACATCTAGGCCATCACCAATCATTCTATATGACAAATGCTCCTTCAAACAACCCCACAATATCACCCTTTACCCCCAAATCTTTCTTCAGTTTAATCTCTCCCACTCTAGGGTCCCACGCTGCCCCTAATCTCGCTTGAAGCAGCCCTGAGAAACATTGCCCATTATCTCTCTATACCATAGCCAAACATTTTTGCCGCCCCAACACTTCGTCACCATTTTGTTTTGTCTTTCTTTCTTTCTTTTCTTTCTTTCTTNACATAAAAAAAAAACTCAAGGATAAAGCCCAAAACTTGCCAGCCAAGCAAATAATTATGCTGAACCCCTTGGACACTCTCTAATTGGATGTCCTGGGTACTCCCAATTCTTAGTCCTTTAATACCTATTTTCTCCTTCTTTTATTTGGACCTTGTGTCTTTCATTTAGTTTCTCAGTTCATAAAAAACCACATCTAGGCCATCACCAATCATTCTATATGACAAATGCTCCTTCAAACAACCCCACAATATCACCCTTTACCCCAAATCTTTCTTCAGTTTAATCTCTCCCACTCTAGGGTCCCACGCTGCCCCTAATCTCGCTTGAAGCAGCCCTGAGAAACATTGCCCATTATCTCTCTATACCATAGCCAAACATTTTTGCCGCCCCAACACTTCGTCACCATTTTGTTTTGTCTTTCTTTCTTTCTTTTCTTTCTTTCTTTCTTCTTTCTTTCTTTCTTTCTTTCTTTCTTTCTTTCTTTTTTCTTTCTTTCTTTCTTTCTTTCTTTCTTTTTTGAGACAGTCTTGCTTTGTCGCCCAGGCTGGAGCTGCAACCTCCGCCTCCCGGGTTCCTGCCATTCTCCTGCCTCAGCCTCCCGAGTAGCTGGGACTACAGGAGCCCGCCACCTTGCCAGGCTAGGTTTTTTTTTGTATATTTAGTAGAGACGGGGTTTCACCGTGTTAGCCAGGATGGTCTTGATCTCCTGACCTCGTGATCCGCCCGTCTCGGCCTCCCAAAGTGCTGGGATTACAGGCTTGAGCCACCGCGCCTGGCCTGTTTTTCTTATTAATATAAGAAGACAGGAATATCAGGCCTCTGAGCCCAAGCTAAGCCATCATGTCCCCTGTGACCTGCACATATACATCCAGATGGCCTGGAGCAACTGAAGAACCACAAAAGATGACATTCCACCATTGTTATCTGTTCCTGCCAAACCCTAACTGATCAATTGACCTTATGACACTACAGCCTCCCCGCCCTTGTGATAATGCACTTTGTGATATTCCCCCACCCTTAAGAAGGTCCTTTATAATATTCTCCCCACCCTTGAGAATCCACAAATATAGGATACCTCTACTCCCTCCTTGATGACCAATCATGCACCCCTTACCATCGCATTAAAACCTAATCGCCCTTACCCCACTCAATGCCAATATCTCATCCCACAGCACCCTTTAAAGGATTAAAGCCTGTTATCACTTGCCGGTTACAGCATGGCCTTTAAAAGCCTATAAACTCTCCTTATGACTCTTCCATTTTACCTGTCCAAAAACCAGACAAGCCTTACAGGTTAGTTCAGGATCTGCACCTTATCAACCAAATTGATTTGCCTATCCACCCCGTGGTGCCAAACCCATATACTCTCCTATCCTCAATACCTCCCTCCACAACCCATTATTCTGTTCCAGATAAACCTAACTGACCCTGTAAATCCTAAATCATTTCCTTACTCCCCTTTCCATTCCTTAAAAAACAGCCCTAAAAGCTGCTCCCACACTAGCTCTCCATAACTCATCCCAACATTTTCATTACATACAGCCAAAGTGCAGGGCTGTGTGGTGAGAATTCTTACACAAGAGCCAGTATCGCACCCTGTAGCTTTTCTGTCCAAACAACTTGACCTTACTCTTTTAGCCTAGTCCTCGTGTCTGCGTGTGGCAGCTGCCGCTGCTTTAATACTCTTAGAGGCCCTCAAAATCACAAACTATGCTCAACTCTCTCTGTACAGTTGTCATAACTTCCAAAATCTATTTTCTTCCTCACACCTGATGCATATACTTTCTGCCCTCCAGGTCCTTCAGCTGTACTCACTCTTTGTTGAATCTCCCACAGTTACCATTGTTCCTGGCCCAGACTTTAGTCTGGCCTCCCGCATCATTCCTGATACCACACCTGAGCCCCATGACTGTATCTCTCTGAGCCACCTGACATTCACTCCATTTCCCCATATTTCCTTCTTTCCTGTTCCTCACCCTGATCACACTTGGTTTATCGATGGCAGTTCCACCAGGCCTAATCGCCGCTCACCAGCAAAGGCAGGCTGTGCTATAATATCTTCCTCATCTATCATTGAGGCTACTGCTCTGCGCCACTTCACTACCTCTCAGCAAGCCGAACTCATTGCCTTAACTCAGGCCTTCGTTCTTGCAAAGGGACTATGCATCACTATTTATACTGACTCTAAATATGCCTTCTATGTCCTGCACCACCATGCTATTATATGGGCAGAAAGAGGTTTCCTCACTACACAAGGGTCCTCCATCATAAATGCCTCTTTAATAAAAACTTATCTCAAGGCCACTTTACTTCCAAAGGAAGCTGGAGTCATTCACTGCAAGGGCCACTAAAAGGCATCAGATCCCATCACTCAGGGCAACACTTATGCTGATAAGGTGGCTAGACAAGCAGCTAGTGTTCCAACATCTATCCCCCATGGCCAGTTTTTCTCCTTCTCATCGGTTACTCCCACCTACTTCCCCAATGAAACTTCCACCTATCAATCTCTTCCCACACAAGCAAACGGTTCTTGGACCAAGGAGAATATCTCCTTCCAGCCTCACAGGCCCATTCTATTCTGTCATCATTTCATAACCTCTTCCCTGTAGGTTACAAGCCGTTAGCCTGCCTCTTAGAACCTCTCATTTCCTTTCCATTGTGGAAATCTATCCTCAAGGACATCACTTCTCACTGTTCCACTGCTATTCTACTACTCCTCAGGGATTGTTCAGGCCCCCTCCCTTCCCTACACATCAAGCTCGGTGATTTGCCCCTGCCCAGGACTGACAAATTGACTTTACTCACATGCCCCAAGTTAGGAAACTAAAATACCTCTTGGTCTGGGTAGACACTTTCACTGGATGGGTAGAGGCCTTTCCCACAGGGTCTGAGAAGGCCACCAGGATCATTTCTTCTCTTCTGTCAGACATTCCTCAGTTTGGCCTTGCCACCTCTATACAGTCCAATAACAGACCGGCCTTTATTAGTCAAGTCACTCAGGTAGTCTCCCAGGCCCTGGACATTCAATGGAAACTTCATGCTGCTTATCACCCTCAATCCTCAGGAAAGGTAGAAAGAACTAATTGTCTTGGCCGGGCGCGGTGGCTCAAGCCTGTAATCCCAGCACTTTGGGAGGCCGAGACGGGCGGATCACGAGGTCAGGAGATCGAGACCATCCTGGCTAATA
>NW_016808057.1:214589-218127 GCF_001698545.2 Rhinopithecus bieti
TTTTTTTTTGAGACAGGAGTCTCACTACATTGTCCAAGCTGGTCTGGAACTCCTGGGCTCAAGCAATCTAATCACCTCAGGCTCCCAAGTAGCTGGGATGACAGGTGCATGCCCAGCTGTGAGTTTTTGAATCCAAGAGGGTGGCATGAGATAATTGCAGTAGCTGGCTTTTCTTCTGACTACTGCTTCCTCGGGGCACTTTATGTCTCCAAAGCAGGTTGATAAAGTTATTTGTTTTCTAAATAAATAAGTAATACATGTTGGGAATTGCTTTTTTAAAAAGATAAATAAGGGTCATAGCATTAATTTGATTTGCACTAAGACACAAGAAATTTGAGTTGGTGACATGATTAGATATGTCATTCCTGCTTTGATTAAAAATGCACACCCACACATCAGTTCATGGCTCATTCTAAATGTATCAATTCTTAAATATTGCCACTCTCATGAGTCTTTAGAAGGTGACAAAGCAAGTCCAGTCTTGACCTTGGGCACATTGTCTATTCCCTCCTAATTAGGCTGTACTTAAGTGAAGCATTTCCAAAGGGGAAAACAGATTAGTCATACTAAACGCTTCCTTAAACAGCTTCACCACAAAAGAAAGCTCCCGCCAGTGGTGGCTCATGCGTGTAATGCAGCATTTTGGGATACTGGGGCAGGCGGATCACCTGAGGTCAGGAGTTTGAAACCAGCCTGACCAACGTGGAGAAACCCCGTCTCTCCTAAAAATACAAAATTTAGCCGGGCGTGGTGGCGCATGCCTGTAATCCCAGCTACTAGGGAGGCTGAGGTAGGAGAATTACTCAAACCCAGGAGGTGGAGGTTACGGTGAGCCAAGATCGCGCCATTGCACTCCAGCCTGGGCAACAAGAGTGAAACTCAGTCTCAAAAAGAAAAGAAAAGAGAAGAAAGCTCCCTACATCTTCCTACTTCCGACACCACACCTTGATTTCTTTCTTACTTTTTTTATTTCTTTTTTTTTTTTTTTTTTTTTTGGAGACAGATTTTTGGTCTTGTTGCCCAGGCTGGAGTGCAATGGTGCAACCTTGGCTCACTGCAACCTCTGCCTCCCAGGATCAAGCAATTCTCATACCTCAGCCTCCGGAGTAGCTAGGATTACAGGCACGTGCCACCACACCCGGCTACTTTTTTGTATTTTTAGTAGAGATGGGGTTTCACCATGTTGGCCAGGCTGGTCTCAAATTCCTGACCTCGTGATCCGCCCGTCTCAGCCTCCCAAAGTGCTGGGATTACAGACTTGAGCCACCGCGCCTGGCCTAAAATAACTCTCTTTAATACTGCCTTCCTGATCTCCTTTATAAAGATAACTCCCAAGTGCAATTCACCTCTTCCACTGTGGGACAAAGCTGTGTCCATGTGCACAGTCCTCCACTGTGTACTTCATTCACTCCAACATAAAATGTCGCAAGAGTCCCTTTTTTTCCCATTAACGCAGCTTTGATGTGAATCTGGCACTTCTCACCTGGATGTGTTTCCAAACAAATGTTCCTGTCTCTTTGTCTCCAATTCATCCTTTGAGGTATTGCCAGATTAATTTTTGTCAAATCCTGTTCTGATCATGAACATCCCCTCTATCCACAGTAATCTGTGTCAATCACTTGTTTGGGGATTTAAAGTTTTTTACAGGATGGATCACATTTCTTATCTAACAGTATCTTTTTTTATTCTCCAACAGAAACCTTCTGTTTTACCCAGGAGGTTTTCACCTTCCCATAAATACAGTGGGTTTTTTTTCCTTCCTCATTGCCTCTATTCGTAATTTTTCCTCGTGTAGAAAGTCCACTGCAGTTTTAATTTTAATTTAATTTCCTCAAATCCTTTTCTTTGTAACAGAGATGGGTTTTCACTATGTTGCCCAGGTTGGCCCTGAACACCTGGACTCAAGCGATCCTCCCACTTTGGCCTTCTGAGTAGCTGGAACTACAGGCCTATGCCACCATGCCCAGCTCTCATCTCCTCAAATCCTGTGCCCTCTTGGAACCCACTCTGACCCTTGGCTCACAAAAACCTCTCTCTCCTCTGACAGGTAGCACCAGTCAAAGACTTCTTGCCTGTAAACACTTAGGATAAAATGCACAAGCGATTGCTTGAAAACACGATGACACAAGCATCATCTTTGTCTTCCAGTACCAGAATGACAACGAACCTTCCTGTACTTGAAAAGAATTCTTCAACTCCCCAGAAACACCAAAGGATGAACACTTTTATAATCCTGACCAAAAAGGAAACAAGGAAAGAAAGAAAGGAAGGAAGGAAGGAAGGAAGGGAGGGAGGGAGGGAGGGAGGGAGAGAGAGAAAGAGAGAGAGAGAAAGAAAGAAAGAAAGAAAGAAAGAAAGAAAGAAAGAAAGAAAGAAAGAAAGAAAGAAAGAAAGAAAGAAAGAAAGAAAGAAAGAAAGAAAGAGAGAGAGAGAGGGAGAGAGAAAGAAAGAAAGAAAGAGAGAGAGAGAGAAAGGAAGAAGGAAGGAGGGGAAAAGAAAGAAGAAAGAAAGAAAGAAAAGAAAGAAAGAAAGAAAGAGAAAGAAAGAAAGAAAGAGAAAGGAAACAAAGAAAGAGAGGGAAAGAAAACAAAGGAAGAAAGAAAGAAAGAAGGCGGGCGCAGTGGCTCACGCCTGTAATCCTAGCACTTTGGGAGGCCGAGGCGGGCTGTTCGTAAGGTCAAGAGACCAAGACCATCCTGGCCAACATGGTGAAACCCTGTCTCTACTAAAAATACAAAAATTAGCGAGGCCTGGTGGCGGGTGCCTGTAGTTCCAGTTACTCGGGAGGCTGAGGCAGGAGAATTGCTAGAACCCGGGAGGCAGAGGTTACAGTGAGCCAAGATGGCACCACTGCACTCCAGCCTGGGTAACAGAGCGAGACTTCAGAAAAAAAAAAAAAAAAAAGAAAGAGAGAGAGAGAGAGAAAGGCCAGGTGCACTGGCTCACACTTGTAATCCCAGCACTTTGGGAGGCCTAGGTGGGTGGATTACTTGAGGCCCGGAGTTTGAAAGCAGCCTGGCCAACATGGTGAAACGCTGTCTCTACTAAAAATACAAAAAATTAGGGGCATACAGGGACCTCGGGCAGCGGGTCGCGTCAGCCGGGCATGGCGGCTCGGAGCCCGGCTGCAGCAGCGCCTCTGCCCCGCGGGATCCGCCGGCTTCCACTTCATCATTGGGTGTTTGCCACCCAGACTGAGGGGGAGCTCAGAGTGACCCAAATTCTCAAAGTTTCCGTGAGCTACAGCTATCAAAGTCACTGACATTTCAGGAGTTGTGGGACGATGTATGAAATTAAAATTGAGCCGGGCGCGGTGGCTCAAGCCTGTAATCCCAGCACTTTGGGAGGCCGAGACGGGCGGATCACGAGGTCAGGAGATCGAGACCATCCTGGCTAATACAGTGAAACCCTGTCTCTACTTAAAAATACAAAAAACTAGCCGGGCGACGAGGCGGGCGCCCGTAGTCCCAGCTACTCGGGAGGCTGAGGCAGGAGAATGGCGTAAACCCGGGAGGCGGAGCTTGCAGTGAGCTGAGAT
>NW_016808057.1:220162-233077 GCF_001698545.2 Rhinopithecus bieti
AAAAAAAAAAAAAAAAAAAAAAATTGGATTGTTTATTTTTTCTTATTGATTTAAAGGGGTGTTTTATATATTCTGAATGGGAGACTTTAGATTTATGTATTTCACACGTCTTCTATCAGTCTATGGCCTTTTTTCACTCCTTTAATCGAATCTTATGATGAAGATAAATTTTTAATTTCAATGAATTTCAACTTTTCAACCTTTTCTTTATGGTTAGTGCTTTTGCATGAAGTCTAAACAATCTTTTTGCTAACCTTAAAGTATTTATATAACAGTTGCCTCAGCCGGGCATGGTGGCTCACATCTGAAATCCCAGCACTTTGGGAGGACAGGGCTGGAATTTGATGCCAGGAATTCGAGACCAGCCTGGCCAACATAGTGAAACCCCATTTCTGCTAAAAATACAAAAATTAGCCAGGTGTGGTGGCGCACGCCTGTAATCGCAGCTACTTGTGGGGCTGAGGCACGAGAATCGCTTGAACCTGGGAGGCAGAGGCTGCAGTGAGCCAAGATCATGCCACTGCACTCCAGCCTGGGCGACAAAGAGAGACTCTGTTTCAAAAACAAAAACAGTTGCCTCTATTGACTCAGGATATACTCTCTATGACCTACCAGCCTTTGGGTTCAGTACTGAGGACTCAGCACTCTGTATCTGGTCGTGGAGAATGATTCTTCTCTCTGTTTCTAGATCATTTTGTTTCAAAAGCTAGGCCTAAAAGCTTTCAGAAAGGAGCAGTAATCAAAATCATTGACACACTGTTCAGCACTAGTATTCATCAATCAGAATGAACACTGGTCATAAGCAGCCTGTACTAGTGAAATAGCGACATCATCGACCTTGCTTATAGGAAATGAAAGTCATTTACCCGTGATCCAATTTCTTTAACTCTGCCTCAGCTATGTGGGCTGTGGCTGTGACTACTGTAAACCAAAAGTATCTGAGACAGGTCTCAATCAATTTAGAAATTTATTTTGTCAAAGTTAAGGACAGGCATGGAAGAAATAAACATGAAATCACAGAAACAGTCTGTGGTCTGTGCCTTTCTCCAAAGATGATTTTGAGGGCTTCAATATTTAAAGGAGAAAAATGGGCTGGAGGGGAAAGAGGAAGTGTGTGGTAGTCCACATGTTGCAGGAGAAAAGGAGCAGGGAGGGTAATAGTCAATTATGTATTCATCTCACTCTAAGTAAATCATAAATCAGCACTTTACATAAAAGAAGGTGAACACAGAGTAGCTACCTACAGAGAGATTTAACCTTTTATCTGTAGCTATCTGCTTAGGAACAAAAGGAAATGCAATTTCTTTTTATTTATTTATTTATTTATTTATTTATTGAGACAGGGTCTCGCTCTGTCACCTAGGCTGGGATGCAGTGGCGCAATCTTGGCTCACTGCAACCTGCACCTCCTGGGTTCAAGGAATTCTTCTGCCTCAGCTTCCTGAGTAGCGAGGATTACAGGTGTGTAGCACCACCTCCACCTAAAGGAAAATAATTTTTAATTTTGGTTTTAATTTCTTTCTCTCTCTCTTTCCTTCTTTTGAAAGCGTCTAACTCTGTCATCCAGGCTGGAGTGCAGTGGTGCAATCACAGCTCACTGCAACCTCAAATTCCTGGGATCAAGCAATCCTCCTGCCTCAGCCTCCTAAGTAAAAATAGCTAAGAAATCCAGAGTTCATTGTTAACACTGACAAATCATTTACAATGAAGATTCATCTGTTTTTTGGGAGGAGTTTGGGGGGACAGTGTCTCACTCTGTCACCCAGGCTGGAGTGCATTGGTGCAATTATGGCTCACTGCAGACTCCAACTCCTTGGCTCAAGCTATCTTCCTACCTCAGTCTCCCAAGTAGCTGGAAGTACAGGTGCGTGCCACCACACCAAGTTAATTTGTGTGGGCGGGTTTTTTTTTTTTTTTCCAGTTTTGGTTTTGGTTAGAGATGGGGTTTCACCATGTTGCCCAGCATGGTCTCGAACTCTGAGCTCAAGAGATTCTCCCACTTCAGCCTCCCAAAGTGAAGATGCACCTTTATAATGGAGATGTTAACATAATGTTAACTCCTGGCAACAATGGAGGCAAAGTTACACAAGGGACATCCATGCATTCTTCCATGGTTATTTTCCTGGAAGATAAAGTATTGCTCGGCAATCATTCATTAAGAAGACAACGGCTGGGCACAGTGGCTCACAGCTGTAATCGCAGCACTTCGAGAGACTGAGGCATGTGGATTGCTTGAGCTCAGGAATTCAAGACCTGCCTGGGAAATATGGCAAAAACATGTCTTTACAAAAAATACAAAAATTAGCCAGGTGTTGTGGTGTGTGTCTGCTGTCCCAGCTACTTGGGAAACTGAGGTGGGAGGACAGTTTGAGCCCAGGAGGTCAAAGCTGCAGTGAGCTGTGATTGCTCTACTGCACTCCTGCCTGGGTGACAAAAAAAAAAAAAAAAAGAAAGGCTCTGCGCAGTGGCTCACGTCTGTAATCCCAGCACTTTGGGAGGCTGAGGCAGGCAGATCATGAGGTCAGGAGACCAAGACCATTCTGGCCAACATGGTGGAACCCCCGTCTACTGAAAATACAAAAATTAGCTGGGTGTGGTGGCGCATGCCTGTAATCCCCGCTATTCGGGAGGCTGAGGCAGGAGAATTGCTTGAACCAGGGAGTCGGAGGTTGCGGTGAGCCGAGATCGCACCATAGCACTCCAGTCTGGTGAGAGCAAGACTCCGTCCCAAAAAAAGAGAAAAAAAAAAAAAAAAAAGAATAAGATAATGGTGCTTAATATTTAAAATTTTATCAAGATTAATTCATTATCTTTAAAATTATGTCCTTAAGCCATTCAATTGCAAAATGCTGCTAGCACACCCAATAAAGAAATGGAGAGATAGAATATTCCTTTCCTGGCTGGGCATGGTGGCTCACGCCTGTAATCCCAGCACTTTGAGAGGCCAAGGTGGGTGGCCTCGAGGTCAGGAGTTCGAGACCAGCGTGCCCAATGTGGTGAAACTCCATTGTTACTAAAAAAATACAAAAAATTATCCGAGTGGTGGTGGCATGCGCCTGTAATTCCAGCTACTCAGGAGGCTGAGGCAGGAGGATCGCTTGAGCCTGGGAGGTGGAGATTGCAGTGAGCTGAGATTGCACCACTGTACTCCAGCCCTGTACTCCAGCCTAGTTGACAGAGTGAAACACTGTCTCAAAAAAAAAAAAAAAAAAAAAAAAAAAAAGAATATTCCTTTCCTACAGGTTTTCATGGGAACCTAAGGAATGTTGACTATAAATCCATTATGTTTTGGTCCCACAATTTCATAATTTATAATTTACTGACTAATAAAATGAAGAAAGAGGAAAATGAACATTTCCAAAATCCATCAAAATGAAATGTTACACCAAAGCATGTAAAGCCCTTTAAATGCCTGTGTGGACAGGTTGGGGATTGGACCTTAAGAGTCAGGGGTGATGCAAAGCTCCACAGGGATCCCAGCATCAGCTTCTGGGCTCATCTTTGTCTTTCATGTCAGCCATTAAATTAATGGTCATTGCAGATCTGCTCTGTGTGAAGCACTGTGGTAAAAGTGAGGGGAGATAGCAAGAGGATTAAGGCACGGTCTCAGTCCTTAAGAAGATTTGTACAGGCAGAATAGTGATAGAAAACACTACCGAAGCCCAGCAAAAGACAGGATTATTTCCAACATGACAGATGTGAGAGGGAAAACTTCATGGACGAAATGCAGTTGAACTGGGCTTTGAATGGCTGGAAGGTCAGCATATGGTTATATCCAGCAAGTCTGAAAAACAAAAGAGCTAAATCCAAGACAAAGCACAGGCTAGGTATGAGGACTTTGAAGGAAGTTGTTGCTGAGAAAGGAGTGTGAGTGCAAGCATATGTGGGGGCGGTGGGAGTGGCGTGAGCATCATACAGTAAGATGCAGCTGTACTAATGAAGATTGACTGGAGTTGGATGGTGATGGTCTGTATAGAACATTATGTTGTGGATGTTTGAATTATTAATGAGTTTTTTGGTAATAAAATATGCATCACATAAAATGTATCATTTTACCCATTTTTGAGTGTACAGTTCAGTGTCACTAAGTATATTCACATTGTTGTGGAGTCACCACCACCATCCATCCACAGAACATTTCATGAATGGCTTTTTTTTTTTTTTTTGACAGTCTTCTTCTGTCACCCAAGCTGGAGTGCAGTGGCAATCTCGGCTCACTGCAACCTCCATCTCCCGAGTTCAAGCAATTCTCGCGCCCCAGCCTCCCGAGTAGCTGGGACCACAAGTCCGCGCCACCATGCCCCACCAATTTTTTGTATTTTTAATAGAGATGGGGTTTCACCATGTTGGCCAAGCTGGTTTCAAACTCCTGACCTCAAGTGATCCATCCAAGTCGGCCTCCCAAAGTCCTGGGATTACAGGCATGAGCCACTGCGCCCAGCCTATGAATGGCTTTTGAACAGGAAGATGAAGGGACCACAGGTGACTACATCATTCTAGTAGCAGCATACAGAATTAACAGAACTGTCCCAATTTATTTATGGGAAAGGTGAGAGAGGAGGCAGGGGATGAACAAAGAGGTTATTATAAGACACTTGGTGCCAAGAGAGTAGTTCCCACAATGAAAGTTAAAGAAGGGACAGCTATGCTAGGTGTGGTGGCGTGTGCCTGTAGTCACTGCTTGGAGGTTGCAGTGAGCTCAGATCGCACCACTGTACTCCGACCTGGGGGACAGAGTGAGACCCTGTCTCAAACAAAACAAAACAGAAAACCCACCATCACCACCACAAAATAAAAACAATATTGTGAATTAGCTATCAGTATCCCCATTTTCAAGATGAGAAACTGAGGATGAGGCATGTGGTGTATGGAGCATGCTTAAAGTTGCACAGTAAGTGATGGAGTGAAAACTCAAATACTGGCGTGGTGCGGTGGCTCACGCCTGCAATCCTAACACTTTGGGAGGCCAAGGCAGGCAGATCATCTGAGGCCAGGAGTTTGAGACCAGCCTGGTCAACATGGTGAAACCCTGTCTCTACTGAAAATACAAAATAAATTAGCTGGGCATGGTGGTGCACACCTGTAAACTCAGCTACTTGGGAGACTGAGGCAGGAGAATCACCTGAACCCGGGAGGCAGAGGTTGCAGTGAGCTGAGATCGCACTACTGCAGTCCAGCCTGACTGACAGAGCAAGATTCCCTCTGAAAAACAAACAAACAAACAAACAAACAAACAAAAACAACAAACACAAAAAACCCTCAAATCCTAGTTGGTCTAACTCCCAAGTTGATGCTTTGAAGTACTGTACTAATGGTTTTTAGTTTGTCCCTGGAAAAGTTTGGTTTTCCTGTTTAAACGTATTCTCTCTTGTTTTCTCTTTTTCTACTTTCAAATTTTACATATCAGATAAAATTCTCTGTGGCTCAGTAAAGTGCTAGGTACTAATGAGAATAGTCCAAAGTGTGTAAGTTCCCATTTGTTGATAAAATATTCCATTTGAAATCTTGTTAGTGATAGATGTTTATGTGTAACTTCTATAATATCATAATATCTCTAGGAAATATAATATCATATTTCTAAAGAAAAAGTTTTCCCTTAGTACAAAAGAGCAAAACAAAACAAACAAAAACCCCAAAACAATTTATCAGAAAGGCTTTGTTTTTTCTTAAGCGACGCAACACCGACCTCTTCTGGTCAGAAAGCAGAAGTATTAGGCAAATAATGAATTTGGAAAAACCAGGGTGGAAAAGTCAGGTTAAGGAGAAAATAGACGAGGAAACAGATTTCGCAGAAGACTTGACATTTATCTTGGATTTGAAACTCTGACAGAACAGAGGGAGAGTGCTTCCACATGAGGAGCAGTGTGTGCAAAGCAAAAATTGTTCCTTCTTTTCTGATGAAATACATCTGCTGTAGATATTCTTTTATTTTTCTTTTTTCTCCCCCCTTCCTTCCTTCCTTCCTTCCTTCCTTCCTTCCTTCCTTCCCTCCCCTCCTTTCCTCATTTTTTTTTTTTTTGAGACAAGGACTTACTCTGTCACCCAGGCTGGAGTGCGGTGGTGCAATCACGGCTCACTGTAGCCTCGACCTCTCAGGCTTTAGTGATCCTCCCACCGCAGCCTCTGGAGTAGCTGGGATGACAGGAGTGCACCACTACACCCAGCTAATTTTTGTATTTGTTGTAGAGCCAGAGTTTTTGTTATGTTACCCAGGTTAATCTCGAACTCCTGGGCTCGAGCAATCCCCTTGCTTTAGTCTCCCAAAGTATTGGGATTACAGGTGTGAACTATTGCCCAGCCCAGCCATGCTGTTGATACTTTTTAAATGTATAAGGATATAAATAAGAATCATCCATAACTCCACCATGCAGAAATAATACTGGAAATATTTGGATGCACTGACTTTGTTTTCTGGTCATATATGTTATTTTTGTCCACAAAACTAGGTAAATCTCAACTTACTCAGTATTCTATCACACACATGTTCCCACATTCTAAAAAGAAGAAAAAGATGTTTTCTGAAAGGCAGGCTTCTATCAGTAAATCATGTTAAAGAGCTCCTGGAGTGCAAGATATCTGTTCATAGAGGGTGTAGCCCCTTCAGGATGTCCTGCAACATTCCCATTCCTCATTCCTAGGAAATTTATTTGGTCTCAGTAATTACCTTGGATTTTGAATTCTAGTTGAGTGGTATAAACATAAGAAATACCTTGAAATTTTACTCAAAGACCTTGCTGGAAATTATCCCATCACCAGCTAAATTTACCTTTGTTTTCAGTGGAAGATAAAATAATGGAAATATTCTTTTTTTTTGAGATGGAGTTTCCCCTTGTTGACTAGGCTGGAGAGCAATGGTACGATTTTGGCTCACTGCAACCTCCGCCTCCTGGGTTCAATCAATTATCCTGCCTCAGCCTCCCAAGTAGCTGGGATTACAGGCATGCGACACCATGCCCGGCTAATTTTGTATTTTAGTAGACAGGGTTTCTCCATGTTGGTCAGGCTGGTCTCAAACTCCCGACCGCAGGTGATCCGCCTGCCTCGGCTTCCCAAAGTGCTGGGATTACAGGTGTGAGCCACTGCGCCTGGCCCTGGAAAGATTCTTAATAGACACAGAGTGCTGATAATGCTTCCTCTTAAAGAGAAGTGGGTTAATTGGCTCTGGCATATTTTAGTGGTAAGGTAGTGTTAGGGGATTATAGGAAGTAAAAATCTACGTATCCTGAATAGCTTTTAGAAATTCAGGACTACAGGCCGGGCGCGGTGGCTCAAGCCTGTAATCCCAGCACTTTGGGAGGCCGAGACGGGCGGATCACGAGGTCAGGAGATCGAGACCATCCTGGTGAACACGGTGAAACCCCGTCTCTACTAAAAAATACAAAACTAGCCGGGCGAGGTGGCGGCGCCTGTAGTCCCAGCTACTCGGGAGGCTGAGGCAGGAGAATGGCGTGAACCCGGGAGGCGGAGCTTGCAGTGAGCCGAGATCCGGCTACAGTACTCCAGCCCGGGCGACAGAGCGAGACTCCGCCTCAAAAAAAAAAAAAAAAAAAAAAAAAGAAATTCAGGACTACCAGCTTTTTGTTCCTTACATGTGATGTATAAAATAACTCCTCTATGAGGTACTCCCAGTTATTTCTCGAGTCTTGGACTGAATTGGGTGACAGAATGGCATAGTTATGTAAATTATAGCTCACTGTTTATCTTTTCTCATATACCTTTACTTAGGTTTCAGTACTTGCCAAATAAGAAGACAGAATTAGTCTAGTATTTCTCCTAATTCTTTGGTCTGTACTTATGTTCTCTATGTTACACGAGTCTGTGTGAAGAGAGTCCACCAACAGGCTTTGTTTGAGCAACAGGGCTGTTTATTTCCCTTGGGTGCAAGTGGGCTGAGTCCAAAAAGATAGTCAATATAAATATTGACACGCAGTCCTTTTGCAAGAATGAGGCAATGAGTTCGGCTTGCTGAGAGGTAGTGGAGTGGGGCAGAGTGGTAGCCTCAAGGATAGACGTGGAAGATACTATAGCACAGCCTGCCTTTGCTGGTGAGCGGCGATTAGGCCTGGTGGAACTGCCATCGATAAACCAAGTGCGATCAGGGTGAGGAACAGGAAAGAAGGAAATATGGGGAAATGGAGTGAATGCCAGGTGGATCAGAGAGATACAGTCATGGGGGTCAGGTGTGGTATCAGGAATACTATGGGAGGCCGGATTGAAGTCTGGGCCAGGAACAACGGTAATTGTGGGAGACTCAACAAAGAGTGAGTACAGCTGAAGGAGCTGGGGGGCAGAAAGTATATACGTCAGGTGTGAGGAGGAAAATAGATTTTGGAAGTTATGAGAACTGTAGAGAGTGAGTTGAGCATAGTTTGTGATTTTGAGGGCCTCTGAAAGTATTAGAGCTGCGGCAGCCGCCACACGCAGACACGAAGGCTAGGCTAAAAGAGTAAGGTCAAGGTGGTTTGGACAAAAAGGCTACAGGGCGCGGTTCCGGTACTTCTGTGACAAATCCAACCGCACACTCTAGAGAACATGAATATCTAGATGAACTTGAACACAGGGCTTCTCCTCTCCCATTTCTAGTCAGAGGGCTGTCTTCGCAGGATGTCAGTATTTCTCATCCTTCCCCCTACCTGTTTCTCAGGCTAAGCACCAGGCAAGTGTTACCAGGAGGTGGGGACTCTCTTCTACCCTGCTCAACCCATGGGATAGAAGCTCTCTACATTGGGCACAGAGCCACCAAGAATATTGAGGCCCCAATTACACTTGCCCAGGTTGTAAGGTGATGGTTCCATGCTGGGAGAAGCAAGAGAAGAAGACCCAATTACACTGTCCTCCCACTCCACTGAGTGCTCAACTCCTGGAATAGGTGTGTCATGTAGAGAGATTTGTGCCTTTTTTTTTTTTTTGGAGACTGAGTTTCACTCTTGCTGCCAGGCCGGAGTACAACTCCCAGGTTCAAGTGATTCTCTTGCCTCAGCCTCCTGAGTAGCTGGGATTACAGGCTTGCACCACCACGCCTGGCTATATTTGTATTTTTAGTAGAGACGGGGTTTCTCCATGTTAGTCAGGCTGATCTCAAACTCCCGACCTCAGGTGATCCAATCGCCTCGGCCTCCCAAAGTGGGAGGCATCAGCCACCACGCCTGGCCTATGTGCCTTTTTAAAAATCATCCCAAATGCCACAGCCATGGCTTGGAGATTTTGCCTAAGGGGAGAAGCAGGCCATAACACACCTACTTTCTTCCCAGAGGACATGACTTTTTTGCAAAAGTGTTTGGAGAAGCTTAAGCCTAAGGTGCTCTCCAACAGAAGGGAGGTTGTCATGAAAGGCAATCGAAAGGAGATTGGTAGACTCACTGGAGATATAAACTGTAGGCTGGCTAGTTTGACTGAGAGAACCAGGCAAAGAGATAGCTGGAAGAATCCTTCTGGAGTAAGAACAAATCTCATTGACCTTGAGAACTATCCCTTCAAAAGAGCCCAAAGCTGTGGTGGCTCATGCCTGTAATCCCAGCACTTTGGGAGGCCAAGGTGGTGGCCAAGTGATCACTTGAAGTCAGGAGTTCAAGACCAGCCTGGACAACATGGCGAAACTATCTCTACTAAAAATACAAAAATTAGCCGGGTGTGGTGGTGTGCGACTGTAATCCCAGCTACTCTGGAGGCTGTGGCACAAGAATAGCTGGAACCCAGGAGGTGGAGGCTGCAGTGAGCTGAGACTGAAAAAAAAAAAAAACCCAAATGTAATGGGATTAGTCTTTGGAGCAATTCATTCCTTAGGGTGTTGTTGAAAACAATAGAGCAATCAGCTGCAATTAGTGGAGCCTAACAGCTGCATGGAGTCAGGAAAATAAATATTGAAGAGAGTTCTGCCAAAACCACTGTCATCAGAGGGTAACTGGGCATACCCAAGGCTGAGATCCTGAGAAACAACATCAGAGGTTTAACACTGCAGGTGGATGTGGGGGTGGGAATGGGGGTGGGGAGAGATTATACTTCACTAAAATTATCCAGCCAGTCACTAAACAAATTAACAAGCAAATAAGAACAAAATGCACTAGAGTTGGGTGGGACTGGAAGGAATTAGTACCCAAAGTTGCAACAATAGATTTTCTTTCTTTTTTTTTTTTTTTTTTTGAGACGGGAGTCTCGCTCTGCCGCCCGGGCTGGGAGTGCAGTGGCCAGACTCCTCAAGCTCCACTGCAACCAAAAAAATGCTCCGCTTTTCCCGGGTTACGCCAATTCTCCTGCCTCAGCTTCCGCAGTAGCTGATACAGGGCGCCGCACGGTCGCCCGGCTAGTTTTTTTTATTTTTATAGTAGAAGGACGGGGTTTCACCGTGTTGCCGAGGATGGTCTCGATCTCCTGACCTCATGATCGCCCGTCATCGGCCTCCCAAAGTGCTGGTTACAGGCTTGAGCCCACCGCGCCCCGGCCATTCAATAGATTTTCTAAAATATTTCATTTCCAAGAAAAAAAAAAATTTTGAGACCATGCCAAAAAAAGAGAAAGTATAAAACCCATGCGTTCACCAGCAAAAAAAAAAAAAAAGATTCAGGTTTTGTTTTGTTTATGAGATGAGGGTCATGCTATGTTACCCAGGCTGCTCTTGAACTTCGAGCTTCAGCAATCCTCCCTCAGCCTCCCAAAGTGGTTGGGATTGCAGGTGGGAGCCATTGCTGCCTGGTGAGCTGTCCGTTTTAACAAGATTCAAAGGAACCATTGATAAATATGTTTTCAAAGAACTAAACGAAAACTATGATTAAAGAATAGTTCCCACCAGCACTTGGGCAACATAGCAAGGACCTTTGTCTCTACCAAATAAATAATGAAATTAAAAAAAAATTATTAGCCAGGTGTGGTGGCTCCATGACTATCATCCAAGCTCACTTTGGAGGCCGAGGCAGGTGGGATCACCTGAAGTCAGGAGGTTCAAGACCCAGCTGGCCAAATGGTGAACCCATCTCAACTAAAAATACAAAAAAATTAAGCTGGATGTTGGTGAGGCACCTTGTAATCCTACCCTACTTTGGGAGGCTGAGGCAGGAGAATCGCTTGAACCTGGGAGGCAGAGGTCACAGTGAGCCAATATGGTGACTGTACTCAGCCTAGTGATGATGAGAGAAACTGTCTCAAAAAAAAAAAAAAAAAAAATTTGGTGGTGGCATTGCTGTAGTCTCAGCTGCCTCGGGAGGCTTGGGCTAGGGGGAGTGCTGGAGCCTTGGGAGGTGGAAGCTGCCAGTGAGCCATGATCTTTTTTTTTTTTTTTTTTTTTTTTTGAAGACGGGAGGTCTTGCTCTGCCGGCCCAGGCTGGAGTGCAGTGGCCGGATCTCAGCTCACTGCAAGCTCCGCTCCCGAGTTCAAGCATCTCCTGTTCTCAGCCTCCCGTAGCTGGGGACTACAGCACCCACCTCATCGCCCGGCATATTTTTTTGTATTTTTAGTAGAGACCGGGTTTCCCCATATAGCCAGGATGGTCTCGATTCCTAGACCTCGTGATCCGCCCCGTCTACGGCCTCCCAAGTGCTGGGATTACAGGCTTGAGCCCACCGCGCCCCGGCCGAGCCATGATCTTACTACTGGACTCCAGCTTGGGTGACAGAGCAGGACCCTGTCATGAAAGAAAAGGAAAAGAAAAGAAGAGAAAAGAAGGAAGGAAGGAAACAGAGAGAGAGAAAAGAAAAGAAAAAGAAAAAAATAAAATGAATAGTTTCAGCTTGCTGAACATGTGGAGGTGCTGAGAGGGTGGTGCACCTGAAGAGAGCATAGGCGCTCTCTGCTCCTTCCTCCATACCTTGCCTTATGCATGTCTTCCACCTGACTGTGCTTAAACTGTATCCTTTTATAATAAAAATAAAAAAGTAATAGTAAAGGAAGATATGAGAAAAATGTTGCATTAAATAGAGAACAACAGTAAAGAGCTAGAAACTATAAAGAGACAAGTGGATATTCTGGAGTTGAAAAGTATAACAACAAATTAAATATTAATTCACTAGGGGTTGGGGGTAGGGAGGAGGGGATTCAATAGTATCTTCAAACTGGCAGAATAAAAAAGTAGGGAATTTGAAGATAGATTAATAGGGCTTATGTAACATGAAGAACAAAAAGAAAATAGAATGAAGAAAAATTAACAGAGTCTTAGAGAAATTTGGGACACCACTAAGTTAATCAACACAGAAGTAATGGAAGCATGAAGGAGAGGGGAAAAAGAATGGAGCAGGAAAAAAAATTGAACATATAATGGCTGAAGTCTTGCCAAATTTATCGAATGTTAACTGACATATCTAGAGTGCTCAATGAACTCTAAGTAGGATAAACACAAGTAGACCCACAAACAGAAACATCATAGGAAAAATGCTGAGACTCAGCAACAAAGAATAGCCAAAGAAAACAATGAGTCACTTACAAGGGAACCCCAATAACATTAACAGTTACTTTTCAGCTGAAACAGTGGCAGCCAGAAGGCAGTGGAATAACATATTCAAAGTGCTCTTAAAAAAAAAAAAAAAAAAAGAAGCAAAACTAAACCTGACAACCAAGAATCCTATATGCACCAAAGCTTCTTTCAAAAATGATGGTGAAATGAAGATTTCCCAGATTAACAAAAACTAAGACAATTCATTGCTAGTAGACATGCCTTAAAAATAAAAAGAGTAGCCGGGCGCGGTGGCTCAAGCCTGTAATCCCAGCACTTTGGGAGGCCGAGACGGGCGGATCACGAGGTCAGGAGATCGAGACCATCCTGACTAACACGGTGAAACTCCATATCTACTAAAATACAAAAAAAATTAGCCGGGCGAGGTGGCGGACGCCTGTAGTCCCAGCTACACGGGAGGCTGAGGCAGGAGAATGGCGGGAACCCGGAAGGCAGAGCTTGCAGTAAGCTGAGAACCGGCCACCGCACTCCAGCC
>NW_016808057.1:233608-235179 GCF_001698545.2 Rhinopithecus bieti
AAAAAAAAAAAAAAAAAAAAAAAAAAAAAAGTAAAGGAAGTTCTTCAGACTAAAAGAAATGGATCTCAGAAGGTAATCTGAATCTACACAAAGAGCAGTAGTGACTTATTTGGCTCTGGCTGCTGTAACAAAATACAGTAGACTGTGTGGCTTAAACAACATTCATTCATGTCTCACAGTTGTGGAATCTGGGAAGTCCAAGGTCAAGGTCCCAGAAGATTGAGTTCCTGGTGAGAGCCTTCTTCCTGGCTTGCAGATGGCCACTTTCTTGCTGTGTTATCACATGGTGAAGAGAGTAAGTGAGCTCTGGTCTCTTTCTCTTCTTATAAGGATATTAATCTCATCATGGGGCTCCACCCTCATGACTCCATCTAAACCTACTCACTTCCCAATACAATACTCACCTCCCAATACAATCCCATCAGGAGTTTAGGTTTCAACCTTGAATCTGAGGGGACAAAAACATTAATCCCTAACAACCAGTAAATGTAATTATGTAATTATTCAAGATAGTATAAATGCATATTTCTTCTGCTTTCTTCTTTTAACTGATTTAAACAGCAATAGTATAAAATAATATGTATACACTGTATTTTGGGGCCTATAACCTAAACAAATATATTTGCCTGGATGGGTGAGGTGGCTCACGCCTGTAATCCCAGCACTTTGGGAGGTTGAAGAGGGTGGATCACCTGAGGTCAGGAGTTCGTGATTAGCCTTGCCAACATGGTGAAACCCTGTCTACTAAAAACACAAAAATTAGCGGGGCATGATGGCACGTGCCTGTAATCCCAACTACTCAGGAGGCTGGGGCATGAGAATTGCTTGAACCTGGGAAGCAGAGGTTGCAGTGAGCCAAGATTGCACCACTACACTCCAGCCTGGGCGACAGAGTGAGACTTTGTCTCAAAAAAAAAAAAAAAATTAAATTAAAAAATTTAAAAAAACAAGAAATATATTTGCCAATAACAGCCCAAAGGAGATGGATGGTGGCATAGCTGTTTTGGACTAAAGAAATGACTCCAGATGGTAACTCAAATCCATGGGAACAAATGAAGAGAGCCAGGAATGATAAGTAAGAAGGTTGATATAACAAAAGCTATAAATATATACTTGCTATCTTTCCTTCTTTCAGCTTCTTTAAAAGACATAAAATTATATAATGTAATGATTATACCAATGTACTGTTGTATTTGTAACATTTAAAAATGTAATATGTGTAACAGTAATAACACAAAAATGGGGGGCAAGAAATAGAGCTATAATGAAGTAACGGGTCTATATCTCACTGAAATTAGTTGAAATCTGAGGTTGATAAATTAAGTTGCATATGGCAAGCCTGAGAGCAACCACTAAAGAAATACTTCAAAAAAATATATTAAATAACTATTAAATAAATTAAAATGCTACTTTTAAAATATTCACTTAATGCAAAAGAAAGCAGTAAATGTAAATTGAGGAACAAAAAGGACATGAGGCATATAGAAAACACAGTAAAACTGCAAATGTAAATTCAACTATTATTTTATTTTTTTATTTTTTATTTTTTTGAGACGGAGTCTCGCTCTGTC
>NW_016808057.1:236266-244666 GCF_001698545.2 Rhinopithecus bieti
CCCCCTCCCCATAATAGGCCCCGGTGTGTGATGTTCTCCTTCCCCTGTCCAAGTGATCTCATTGTTCAGTTCCCACCTATGAGTGAGAACATGTGGTGTTTGGTTTTCTGTTCTTGTGATAGTTTGCTGAGAATGATGGTTTCCAGCTGCATTCATGTCACTACAAAGGACTCTTGTTTTTTAAAATGAGAAAAAATGAAAAAAAACCCACTTTTTTTTATTGGCAACCATCAAAGAGATATTCATAACAAGACTCAGAGCTAAGGGCAGAGACCCCTAAACAGACGGTTTTCCCTTGACTCTTTAGGCTGCAGCAGATTTTAAACCAAGCTGAAGGAATCACTCCAGCTCTGGCCACAACCTAATCTCTGCACCCTGGCCTTCATTGCATTGGCTGGAAGCTCGTTCACTTCATCCAAGGGCCTAGTTCGAGGGCAGTCATGGCTTCCGCAAGTTTGAGCATCCCTCGCTCCTGGCGCTGGCGGTGCCACTCAGCCATGGACTGGAGCACCACTTGGTCCGGAGCTTGTACAAATAGGAACCGTAAACCACGACCTCGGTGAGGTCTGAAGACTCCAGAGCCTTCAGCTCGAGCATGGCCTTGCTCACCTGCTCGATGTAAGGGATTCGAGATCCGTCCGGGCCGAACATGGCTTTCAGCAGCCACGTTTGGACCTGGAACACCTCTGGATCTTTCAGGTCTTCGGGAACTTTCACCCACGGCGGGATATTTCTACGTGCCGGGAGAGTTCCCATCTTATAACCCTTAGATCCAGAACCACCGCATACCTCATTTTCTTGTGTTTTGCAGACACTGTGTTTTTTACACATTGAAGATTTGTGGCAGCCCCGTTAAGTCATTGGTGCCATTTTTCTAACACCATGCACTCACTTCATGTTTCTGTGTCACATTTTGGAAATTCTAACAATTTTTCAAGCTTTTTCATTATTATTATATCTATTGTAGTGATCTGTGATCAGTGATCTTTGAAGTGACTATTGGAATTGTTTGGGGCACCATAAGCTGCACCCGTAGAAGACAGAAACATAATAGATAAATGTGGTGTGTGTTCTGACTGCTCCACTTACTGGCCATTCCCCTATTCCTGTGCCTCTCCTTGGACTTCCCTATTCCCTGAGACACAACAATATTGAAATTAGTCCAATTAATAACCCCACGATGGCTTCTAAGTGTTCAAGAGAAAGGAAGTATCACGCGTCTCCCACTTTAAATCTGTATTAGTTGGTTCTCGCTTTGCTATAAAGGAATACCTGAGACGGGGTAATTGATAAAGAAAAGAGGTTAAATAGGCTAATGGTTGTGCAGGCTGTAGAAGCATGGAGCCACCACTGCTTGGGGCAATGGCTTGTCTTGTTCGCCCCAGAAGGGAGGCCTCAGGGAGCTTTTACTCATGATGGAAGGCAAAGTGGGAGCAGGCACATCACAAGGCAAAAGCAGGGGCAAGAGAGAGTCGGGGTGAGGGGAAGTGCTACAAGCTTGAAGGACCACATCTCATGTGAACTCAGAGTGAACGCTCACTCATCGCCAAGGGGATGGCCCAAGCCATTCATGAGGGATCTGCCTCCACGATCCACACACCTCCCATCAGGCCCCACCTCCTAGACTTGGGATTTCATTTCAACACGAGATTTGGACAGGAACATGCATTGAAACTGTACCAAAACTGAAAACTAGAAATGGTTAAGCTTAGTGAAGAAATGTTGAAAGCCAAGATAGGCCAAAAGAAAGCCTCTTGCATCAAACAGCCAGGTTTTGAATGCAAAGGAAAAGTTCTTGAAGGAAATTAAAAGTGCTATTCCAGGGAATACATGAATGATATGAATAAGTCAAACAGTCATATCGCTGACGTGGGGAAAGTTTTAGTGATCCATATAGAAGGTCAAACCAGCCACAAAATTCTCTCAAGCCAATGCCTAATCCAGAGCAAGCTGAGAGGTGAGGAAGCTGCAGAAGAATAGTCTGAAGCTAGCAGAGGTTGGCTCATGAGGTTTAAGAAGTTGAGTCTATAACACATAGAATTGGTGAGAGCAGGCATCTCTGTCTTGTTCCTGATCTTAGGAGGAAGTGATCCAGTCTTTCTTCACCATTAGTTATAATATTAGCTGTGGGTTTTTTGTTTTGTTTGTTTTAATTTTTTTGCTGTGGGTTTTCATGGATGAGCTTTATCAGGTTGAGGAAGTTTCCTTTGATTCCTAGTTTTTATCATAAAGGAGTGTTAGATTTTGTTACACACTTGTTTAGTGTCTACTGAGATCATGTGGCTTTTGTGTTTTATTCTTTTGATATAGAGTGTTACATTAACTGATTCTTGGATATTAATCTAACCCTGCATTCCTGGGTTAAATCACATTTAGTCAGGATGTGACTTATACTTATACCTTATACATCCTGACTAAATGTAATTTAACCCAGAAATGCAGGGAGGGAGATATTGCACGTTCAGTTCCAGACCACTGGAAGTGCTCTGAATTAGGCTTTGGCTTAAGGGAATTTTGTGGCTGGCTTGATCTTCTGTGAAGACCACTAAAACTTTCCCCGTATCAGCAACATGGCTGTGTCACTTAACATTCGTGTATTCCCTGGAGTAGTACTTTTAATTTCCTTCACTGGAAGAATTGCAATAAAGCAGGTATTGCAATAAAGTGAATCACACAAATTTTTTTTGGTTTCCAAATGCATGTAAAAGTTACATTTACAGCTGGGTGCGATGGGTCACGCCTGTAATCCCAGCACTTTGAGAGGCCAAGGCGGGCAGATCATGAGGTTAGGGGTTCGAGACCAGCCCGACCAACATGGTGAAACCTCATCTCTACTAAAAATACCAAAATTAGCTGGGCTTGGTGGCACGCGCCTGTAATCCCAGCTACTCAGCAGGCTGAGGCGGGAGAATTGCTTGAACCTGGGAGGCGGAGGCTGCATTGAGCCTAGGTGGCGCCACTGCACTCCAGCCTGGGTGAGAGAGTGAGACTCCATCTCAAAAAAAAAAAAAAAAAAAAATTACAGTTATGCTATACTGTAGTATACTAAGTGCGCAATAGCATTCTGTCTAAAAAATGTACATATTTAAATCTTAAAATATTGTTTTTGTTTTGAGATGAGGCCTTGCTCTGTCGCCCAGGCTGGAGTGCAATGGCCTGATCTCGGCTCACTGCAACCTCTGCCTCCCGGGTTCAAGCAGTTCTCCTGTCTCAGTCTCTCGAGTAGCTGGGACTACAGGCGCCCGCCACCATGCTTGGCTAATTTTTTATATTTTTAGTAGAGACGGGGTTTCACCGTGTTAGCCACGATGGTCTCGACTCCTGACGTCGTAATCTGCCCACCTAGGCCTCCCACAGTGCTGGGATTACAGGCATGAGCCACCGCACCAGGCAATATTGTTTTTTAGAAAAGCTGCAGTATGCTGTTTTCACCTGTGAATAGTCACTGCACTCCAGCCTGTGCAACATAGCAATAATTTGTCTTTAGGAAAATAAAACAAAAAGGCTGGGCGTGGTGGCTCACGCCTGTAATCCCAACACTCTGGGAGGCCGAAGCGGGAGGATCAGCTGAGGTCAGGAGTTCAAGACCAGCCTGGCCAACGTGGTGAAACCCCATCTCTACTAAAAATACAAAATTTAGCCAGGCGTGGTGGCAGGTGCCTGTAGACCCAGCTTGGGAGGCTGAGGCAGGAGCATTGCTTGAACCTGGGAGGCGGAGGTTGCAGTGAGCCGAGATCGCACCACCGCACTCCAGCCTGGGTGACAGAGCGAGACTCCGTCTCAAAATAAATAAATACATAAACAAATAAGTAAAACAAATAACCTAACATTTAAAAAAAAATGTATTACTGGCTGGGCGCAGTGGCTCGTGCCTGTAATCCCAGCACTTTAGGAGGCCGAGGTGGGTGGATTGCCTCAGCTCAAGGGTTCGAGACCAGTGTGGTCAACACGGTGAAATCCAGTCTCTACTAAAAATACAAAAAACTTAGCTGGGTATGGTGGTATGAGTCTGTAGTCCCAGCTATATTACTAAATAGCTTTTTTGGTGAGAATATGCCAAGAACCTCAAGTCTGAACTGCTTTTTATCCAAGGCTGCCATCTCAGTTATCTTTGATATGCTACAAAGCGCCTGGCCTAAGTTAAACAGAATTTATATGTGCCACACGATATGAAGACGGCATACCGAGCATTTGTCACGTTAAAAATAGCTGTGCTTGGCTGGGCCGCGGTGGCTCACGCCTGTAATCCCAGCACTTTGGGAGGCCAAGGCAGGCAGATCACGAGGTCAGGAGATGGAGACCATCCTGGCTAACACGGTAAAACCCCGTCTCTACTAAAAACACAAAAATGTAACCAGGTGTCCTGGCGCACACCTGTAGTCCCAGCTACTTGGGAGGCTGAGGCAGGAGAATCGCTTGAACCTGGGAGGTGGAGGCTGCAATGAGCTGAGATCATGCCACCACACTCCAGCTTGGGTGACAGAGTGAGACTCCGTCTCAAAAAACAAACAAAAACAAATGAAATAAAATAAAATAAAACAAAAGTTTTGCTCTGTTGCTCAGGCTGGTCTCTAACTAATGGGCTCAAGCAATCCTCCCACATCAGCATCTGCAATAGCTGGGACTACAAGCCCACATCACTGTACTTGGCTAGCCCTTTTTGAATATCCTATTTAGTGGCATTAAGTACATTCACCTTAGGCAACCATCCATCTCTAGAATTTTTCCATCATGCCAATCTGAAATTCTGTACATATTAAATGATAACTTCCCATTCCCTCCTCCCCCACAGACCCTGGTACCCACTATTCTTTTCTTTTCTTTCTTTTCTTTTTTCCTTCCTTCCTTCCTTCCTTCCTTCCTTCCTTCCTTCCTTCCTTCCTTCCTTCTGTCCTTCCTTCCTTTTTTCTTGACAGAGTTTTGCTGTTGTTGCCCAGGTTGTAGTGCAATGGCACGATCTCGGCTCACCACAGCCTCCACCTCCCGGGTTCAAGCAATTCTCCTGCCTCAGTCTCCTGAGTAGATGGGATTACAGGCATGTGCCACCACACCTGGCTAATTTTCTATTTTTATTTTTTATTTATTTATTTATTTTGAGACGGAGTCTCGCTCTGTCGCCCAGGCTGGAGTGCAGTGGCCAGATCTCAGCTCACTGCAAGCTCCGCCTCCTGGGTTCACGCCATTCTCCTGGCTCAGCCTCCCGAGTAGCTGGGACTACAGGTGCCCACCACCTCGCCCGGCTAGTTTTTTGTATTTTGAGTAGAGACGGGGTTTCACTGTGTTAGCCAGGATGGTCTTGATCTCCTGACCTCGTGATCCGCCCGTCTCGGCCTCCCAAAGTGCTGGGATTATAGGCTTGAGCCACCGCGCCCGGCCTAATTTTGTATTTTTAGTAGAGATGGGATTTCTCCATGTTGGTCAGGCTGGTCTCAAACTCGCAACCTCAGTGATCCACCCACCTTGGCCTCCCAAAGGTGCTAGGATTACAGGTGTGAGCCACCGCGCCCGGCTATTCTTTCTCTCTTTATGAAGGTGACTATTTTAGGATCTCACATAAGAGGAATCCACACAATATTTATTCTTTTGTGTCTGGGTTGTTTCATTTAGTATGATGTTTTAATGTTCCTCCATGTTGTAGCATGTATCAGAATATCACTCCTTTTTGTGGGTAAATAATATTCCATTGTAGGTGTATACCAAATTTTGTTTATCCATTCATCAGTTGATGAACATTTGGGTTGTTTCTACATTTTTGCTCTTGTGAATAATGCTGCTATGAACACTGGTGTACAAATATCTGTTCACATTCTTGGTGTCAATTCTTTTGAGTATATTCTGAGAAGTGGAATTGCTGAATCATGTGGTAATTCTACGTTTAATTTTTTGAGGAACTCCCAGGCTGTCTTTTACAGTGGCTGCATCACTTTACATATGGTAGTTGTTGTGTAGCCAAACTATGTGAATAAATTATTTACTGTAGGAAATTGGCACTTGGATACTCCAAACCAATACAGAAAATACATCTCTCTTAAGGAAGGAGACCACTGCTACTCCTGCTGCCCTCCTCCCTCTACCTTGCGTAGTTCACAAGACAGGAGGAAAGAGAGAAAGAAAAAAGTTAGAAAGAAACAAAAATAAGATAAATAGCCAGACAACCTTGGCACCACCACCCGGCCCTAGCGGTTAAAAAAAGTAGTAATAATAACATCAACCCCTGACCTAAACTACTTGTGTTATCTGTAAATTCCAGACACTGTATGAAAAAAGCATTGTAAAACTTTTTGTTCTGTTAGCTGATGCATGTAGCCCCTAGTCACGTTTCCCACGCTTGCTCGATCTATTACGACTCTTTCACGTGGACCCCTTAAAGTTGTAAGCCTTTAAAAAGGCCAAGAATTTCTTTTTTGGGGAGCTCGGCTCTTAAGATGCTAGTCTGCTGATGCTCCCAGCTGAATAAAAAAACCTCTTCCTTCTTTAATTCGGTGTCTGAGGAGTTTTGTCTGTGGCTCGTCCTGCTACACTCTCACTAAAATTGTTTGATGCATCAAAGAGTTTTCTGCCAAACACTTCTAATTACCATGGTGATTAATTACCAGTATCCAGAATCTTAGGTATATGTGAGTTGGAGGATTAGTCAGAAAAGAGGAGGTTAGGTGGAATCAGCAAGTAGCAAAAATATTTCCAAATCCTGCCAGGCGCGGTGGCTCACACCTGTAATCCCAGCACTTTGGGAGGTTTAGGTGGGTGGATCACTTGAGCTCAGGAGTTTGAGACCAGCCTGAGGAACATGATGAAACCCCATCGCTACAAAAAAATAAAAAATTAGCCAGGCATGCTCTCTTTCCTCCTGTCTTGTGGACTTATAGACCCAGCTACTCGGGATGCAGAGGTTGCAGTGAGCCACTGGGCAACAGAGTGAGACTCTGTATCAAAAATAAATAAATAAATTAATTAAACATCCTGCAAGTTATTTCAGTTTGGTTCATCTGACATTGAAGATCAATGAGGATGAATAATAAAGATACAGTGAGGAGGAGAGAAAGGTAGAGGAATGTGGTAAGATTAGGCAGTGGAACTGGATTGGTCTGCTGATTCTTATGTACTTAGTGTGAAATGAATGTGAGCAAGGCAGTTTTCCTTCTTCCTCCACTTCCTCTCAGATTATCTCAGAGTCTGTTTCCTTGCTAAAGCTTGTATAATCTATAAATTATACAACTGACTTAAGACCTTTAAACAAATTGAACTTGCAGGTGAAATACAAATTTACAACAAACTTAAACATTTATCAGAGACAGTAAGAGAGCAGAGATTGAAACACTTTATTATTTTATTCTTCTTTCATCAGACCAGTCGCCTCCTGAAGCCATGGGAAATCACAGTGCTTTGGTATCTGGAGAGAGGCGAATGCAAAGGCATATCTGCAATTTTATTTCTGGTGGGCCTTTTGCAAGACAACTTTGCGATCTTCCCCATGGCAAAGCCTTTCACTGTGATTCAAAAACAGAGAGTCTTCTAAAGGGCCAGTATGGATTCCACACACTTCTGCTCGCTAAGAGAAAAGAAAATCTTCTCTGTTACACATCAAACATCATTTTCTTGTTAGATTAAGAAGGAAGTTTCACCAGGAGCCATGGCTCATGCCTCTAATCCCAGCACTTTGGGAAGCCAAGAAAGATTGCTTGAGCTCAGGAGTTTGAGACCAGCCTGGGCAACATAGCAAGACCCCATCTACACAAAAAAATAAAAAATTAGGTGGGTATGGTGGCACATGTCTGTGAGGCTGAGGCAAGAGAATCCCTTGATCCTGGGAAACCAAGGCTGCAGTGAGCTATGATCACACCCCTGCACTTCAGCCTGGGCAAGAGAGTGAGACCCCATCCCCTCTCCAAAAAAAGATGGAAGTTTCCCAATAGTCTTTCTCACCATCCTTGTTGAGAAGGAAGCTCTGCTGAACATAGGAACATCCCTTTTCTAAAAGCAATGCTTTGTGGGTCAGTGTGATCTGACTACCAGAAAGAGTCATGCAGACTATAAAGGTGATACATTTGGAGGCAGATCGTCGACCTTTAGCTTCACTGCTTAACGTGACCTTTTCAAGTCATTTACTCCCAGAAGACTCAGTTTTTTCAAATATAAAATGGGAATATTAAAGGATTCTTTGAGTAGCAAATAAAATATATGTGAATGAAAAAGCTTTGCCAACTACTAAGTATCAAAAGGGTATAAAGTATGATGATGCTGTTATGACTGTTGAATAAATAAATAACCACTATTTGAAGTTATTAACTTAAATACACATCTACTTCTGATTCTTCAATATTGCCAAATAGCATTCTGGCCTGTTCTTGGGATGCAGTCCCAACTCTGGTATGTTGTGTTTATATATATATATATATATAT
>NW_016808057.1:244967-250335 GCF_001698545.2 Rhinopithecus bieti
TATATATATATTTATCAAAATAAATTAATTAATTAAACATCCTGCAAGTCTATTTCAATTTGGTTCATCTGACATTGAAGATCAATGAGGATGAATAATAAAGATACAGTGAGGAGGAGAGAAAGGTAGAGGAATGTGGTAAGAATAGGCAGTGGAACTGGATTGGTCTGCTAATTATATATATATAAAATGCTGTTATATATATATATATATATATTTCACAGATGGGGGGCCTTAGTCTGTCACCCAGGCTGGAGTGCAGTGGTGCAATCGTAGCTCACTGCAGCCTGGAACTCCTAGGCTCAAGCAATCCTCCTGCCTCAGCCTCCCAAGCAGCTGGGACTACAGCACATACCACAATGCCTGGATAATTTTTTTTTTTAAATTTATAGACAGGATCTCGCTATGTTGCTCTGGCTGGTCTTAAACTCCTGGCATCAAACCACCCCCTCCCGTCTCAGCCTCCCAAAGTGCTAGGATTACAGGCATAAGCCACTGCACCCAGCCTCTGTGCTACATTTTTTAATGTTGTTAGATGCAGTTTTTAAACTCCTAATGGAAAAATGGTGAGGATAAATAAAAGGAAGGAAAGCATAAGTTAGCATTTACTCAGTGTGGGAACATTCACTTTACTTAATTACTTAATTCACTTATTTAAGTTTCATTGGTAGGAACACTGTCAACTAAATTGCAAAAGTAAAATAGCTCTGAAAAATGATGCTGAATCATAGCTCTAAAAGTAAGGTCAAGAATAAGTGTTTTGATGCAATCAAAACAAAGTTGTTCTTTACTGATTTTAACTTATAAAGTTTACAACCTATAATTCTCATAAATGAAAAAGTCAATACTGTCACCATGCTGAAGCTACTTAGGGCATTTAAAATGACCTTGATATGCTACTAAATTACATGAAATGCAGACTAATATTAAGACTGTAGTAAATCTGAGTAAACATATTTATTTATTTACTTACTTATTTATTTATTTTGAGATGGAGTCTTGCTCTGTTGCCCAGGCTGGAGTGCGCTGGTGTGATCTGGCTTGCTGCAACCTCTGTCTCCTGGATTCAAGCGATTCTCCTGCCTCAGCCTCCCAAGTAGCAGGGATTACAGACATGTACCATCATGCCCGGCTAATTTTTGTATTTTTAGTAGAGATGGGGTTTCACCATGTTGGCCAGGCTGGTCTCGAACTCCTGACCTCAGGTTATCTGCCTGCCTCGGCCTCCCAAAGTGCTAGGATCACAGGCATGAGCCATGGCTCCAGCCACAAAATGTTTTAAAACAAGCCTGTTGGAATCCCTGCTTTCGATTATTTTGAGCATATACCTAGAAGTGGAATTGCTGAATCATATGGTAATTCTATGTTTAATTTTTTGAAGAATGGTCTCACTATCTTCTACAGTGGCTGCAGCATTTTACCTATAGTAGTTTTCCTGCTGTTTTAAAACTATTGACTGGAGCCGGGTACAGTGGTTCATGCCTATAAGCCTAGTACTTTGGGAGGCCAAGGCCGGAGGATCGCTTGAGCCCAGGAGACCAACCTGGACCACATAGAGAGATCCCATCTCTACAAAAAATACCAAAACTTGCTGGGCATGGTGGCATATGCCTGTAGTCCTGGCTGCTCAGGAGGCTGAGGTAGGAGGATCACCTGAGCCCAAGAGGTTGCTGCAGCTGCAGTGAGCCATGACTGCATCATTGCACTCCTGTCTGGGTGACAGAGTGAGATCCTGTCTCTAAATAAATAAATGCACACATACATAAATAAACTAGGCCCGACGTGGTGGCTAACTCCTATAATCCTAGAACTTTGGAAGGCCGAGGCAGTAGGATCACTTGAGCTCAGAAGTTCAAGACCAAACTGGAAGACATAGTGAGACCTCATCTCTACTAAAAATCAAAAAGCTAGCAAGGAGTGGTGATGTGCACCTGTAATCCCAGCTACTTGGGAGGTTGAGGCAGGAGAATCAATTGAGCTCAGCAGATTGAGGCTGCAGTGAGCTTTGATCATGCCACTGCACTCCAGCCTGGAGGACAGAGCAAGACCCTGTCTCCAAAAAGAAAAAAAGGAATAAGTAAATAAAACTGCTGACTGAACAGGAGCATTGAATGGGTAAATCATGTGTAAAACTAGCCAAAATATTCCCATGCCTCGCTATCTGAATATGCAGTACAATCTAAAAAATATACACTCTGTAGTGTACCTTTAATATTAATGACATCTTCTGATGATGAGTTTAACAACTCTAGATAGCATTACGTGAAATTTCTGAAATTCTTCAGTATATAAATAGGTTATTTAAACAAATATTATTATTTAACATTCATTTGCAAGTTTATGTGACAGTACATCAAAATAGTTTTTGTATAGTTACATCTATCACAGATATACTAAATTATATATATATACTTTATTTATTTATTTAGAGACAGAATCTAGCTCTGTCGCCCAGGCTAGATTGCAGTGGCGCAATCTCGGCTCACTGCAACCTCTGCCTCCCGCGTTCAAGAGATTCTCATGCCTCAGCCTCCCAAGTAGCTGGGATTACAAGTGCCCACCACCACGCCCAGCTAATTTTCATATTTTTAGTAGAGACGGGGTTTCACCATGTTGGCTAGGCTGGTCTTGAACTCTGACCTCAAATGATCCACCAGCCTCTGGTCTCCCAAAGTGCTACAATTATTGGCATGAGTCACCGCATCCAGCTTAATGTGTTTTTTTTTCTTATGTATGCTTATGGGGAAATACCTTCAGATTCACATTCCTGAATATCATGTTTTCTTTCCAAGGCATAACATAACGTCTTGGGATCATCCCTTGTTTTAATGAAAATCGTGGTAAATGAATCTCCTCATACCTGACGATTAGGAAAGCAAGAAGAAAAGATATATTGTGAGCCAAATACAATCATTTTAGTATCATTCCATGGACTGGAGGCAGTTGTGCATTTATGTTTGGTTCCCTGCTGCTGCAGGACAGACAGCTGTGCCATTGAAACTCAACTAAAAGATAACCATTTGGCCGGGCGCGGTGGCTCAAGCCTGTAATCCCAGCACTTTGGGAGGCCGAGACAGGCTGATCACGAGGTCAGGAGATCGAGACCATCCTGGCTAACATGATGAAACCCCGTCTCTACTAAAAAATACAAAAAAAACTAGCCAGGCGAGGTGGCGGTTGCCTGTAGTCCCAGCTACTCGGGAGGCTGAGGCAGGAGAATGGCGTAAACCCGGGAGGCGGAGCTTGCAGCGAGCTGAGATCCGGCCACTGCACTCCAGCCTGGGCGACAGACCGAGACTCCGTCTCAAAAAAAAAAAAAAAAAAAAAAAAAACATTTAAGTACCCAGGTATCACCAAGATCAAGTCAGAGCCATGTACCTGTAACTCTAACTGCATGCTATCCTTTACAATTTGCCCACACTGTCCATTTTAATCTGATTTTTTTTTTTTTAATGAGATGGAGTGCATCACCATGCCCAGCCGTGGTTTTGCCATGTTGGTCAGGCTGGTCTCAAATTCCTGACCTCAAGTGATCCACCCGCCTTGGCCTCCCAAACTGTTGACATTAGAGCCCTGAGCCACTGCGTCAGGCCCATTTTAACTTGACTTTAAGGGAAAGGTCAAGGCACCTGGATTTGCCTCAGGCCTACCCACTGCCTAAAGGAAATGTCTGGCCAGCCACAAAAAACAGTAACTATATTGGCTTCTGAATTTATGTATGCTCTACACTCAGGTCAGACTTGCTTTCCTTGCACACATATTTCCCTCTGGAACATAAAACTTTCTATATAGATGCCAAAGGGGAACACAAAGTTATTGACCTTATCTTTGTAGCTCCCAGGTTGCAAAACAAGCAAACAAAAAACCCCAGAACCCTGTAAATCCTTACTTATTAGCAGATTTGTAGGGACTCTCATCAGAGCAGTTGTTACTGAGTTTAGGCAAAGGAGGATAAGTATCTTTCCCTGAAGCCATTCCTGAGAGCAGTGGATGGAATTCTCATCTACTTCACTAACTCACTAGTCTAATTATGATGACAACGCTGCTCTGATGTAACAATGTTTTGCTAACTTCATAGTAACTCTCAGCAGTTACAGTAGCAGTTAAGCGTGTCCAGCTTACAGGTATGGTGGTGGGTGCCTGTAATCTCAGCTACTCAGGAGGCTGAGGCAGGAGAATCACTTGAACCCAGGAGGCAGAGGCACTGTACTCCAACCTGGGTGACAGAGTGAGACACTATCTTAAAAAAAAAAAAAAAAGAAAAAGAAAAAAGTGTCCAGCTCAGAGCTACTTTCAGGGCTTTAAAAAAAATCCCCCTTCTGGCCTGGCACAGTGGCTCATGCCTGTAATCCTAGCACTTTGGGAGGATGAGGCAGGAGGATCACGTGAGCCCAGGAATTCGAGACCAGCCTGGGCAACATAGTAAATTCCTATCTCTACAAAAAATAAAAAAATTTGGCCGGGTGTAGTGGCTCATGCCTGTAATTCCAGCACTTTGGGATTCCAAGGCAGGTGTTATCACTTGAGGTCAGGAGTTCAAGACCAGCCTGGCCAACATGGTAAAACACCGTCTCTATTAAAAACACAAAAATTAGCCAGGCATGGTGGTGTGAACCTGTAATCCCAGCTACTCGGGAGGCTGAGGCGGGAGAATTGCTTGAACCCAGGAGGTGGAGGTTGCAGCGAACAGAGATGGTGCCACTCCAGTCTAGCCTGGGTGACATAGCAAGACTCCGTCTCAAAAAATTAAATAAATAAATAAATAAGCCGGGCATGGTCACGTGTACTTGTGGTCCCAGCTACTTGAGAGGCTGGGGCCAGAGGATCACTCGAACCTAGGAGGCTGAGGCTGCAGTGAGCTGTGGTTGCACCACTGCACTCCAGTCTGGGCAACAGAGCAACAACTTGTCTCCAAAAAATAAGACAAGACAAAACAAAACAAATCTCTTCTTGAGTAAAACATCATTCTTATAATGAGCAATTAAAAAATGAAGATGTTTGTTTGTGACATAATACAAATTTGACACACACTAGAAAATATGTTGAACTGAACAATTATTCAGTAAGTAAAAATCACTTCAGGCCGGGCAGGGTGGCTCACGTCTGTAAGCCCAGCACTTTGGGAGGCTGAGGCGGGCAGATCATGAGGTCAGTAGATCGAGACCTTCCTGGTTAACATGGTGAAACCCCATCTCTACTAAAAAATACAAAAAAAATTAGCCAGGCATGATGGTGGGCACCTGTAGTCCCAGCTACTGGGGAGGCTGAGGCAGGAGAATGGTGTGAACCTTGGAGGTGGAGCTTGCAGTGAGCCAAGATCACGCTTCTGCACTCCAGCCTGGGCCACAAAGCGAGACTCTGTCTCAAA
>NW_016808057.1:253736-281764 GCF_001698545.2 Rhinopithecus bieti
TTTTTTTTTTTTTCCTTCTGAGACAGGGAGGTTCTCTGTCACTCAAGGTTGAGTGCAGTGAAGCAATCACCGCTCACTGCAGCCTCAACCTCAATCAATCGTGGGCACAGGTGAGCTTCCCACCCCAATCTCTTGAGTAGCTGGGACCACAGGTGTGCACCACTATGCCTGGCTAATTTTTAATTTTTTTGTAGAGACGGGGTTTTGCCATGTTCCCAGGCTGGTCTTGAACTCCTATGCTTATGTGATTCACCCACCCTAGCCTCCCAAAGTGCTGGGATTACAGGAGTGAGCCACTTCGCCTGGCCCAAGGATTTTTAAAATAAGACCTCAGCGAAACAGGCCAACAGCAAAAATAAACACATGGGATTACATCAAACTGACAGACTTTTGCACAGCAAAGGAAACAAGAGTGATGAGACAACCTACAAAACGGGACGACACATCTGCAATATATGTACCTGACAAGGGGTTAAAAACCAGACTATATAAAGAACAGTGAAAAATGACCAATCTGATTTAAAACTGGGTAAAAGGACTGGGTGTGGTGGCTCACGCCTATAATCCCAGCACTTTGGGAGGCTGAGGCGGGAGGATTGCTTGAGCCCAGGAGTTCGAGATCAGCGTGGTGTTAGGCATGATGGATCCTCAGGCAGGAAGGTCACTTGAGCCCCGAAGGTCGAGGCTGCAGAAAGCCATGACTGTGCCACTGCACTCCCAGCCCAGGCAACACAGCGAGACCCTGTCTCAAAAGGTAAAAGATCTTAGTAGGCATTTCTCAAAAGAATGCATGCAAAGGTCAAGTACATGAAAAAATGCTCAACATCACTATGTACGGCACAACTGATACGTGTCCCATTTATGTTTCACCATCTATTACATTCAGCTCAAGTGTAAATCCAATTTGTCTAAACCCAAATCAATCCAGCCTATTTTATTTCCTAAGATTTGTCATATTGCAGAATATTTTAGATTATGAAAACTGATTTTAATAAACGTTACAAGTGAGGATAAATGCTTAAACTACTAAAACAGAGAGATGGAGGGTTATTAGTGTAAGTCCTACCCACTGGCAAGTAGGAAAAATATCAATATTAGGCTAAGCAGGAAGAATTACTGCAAGACATGCTGGTTTGATGAGAGCATGAACTAAATGAATACATACCTAAGAACAGTTTGCACATCTTCATTTGGATAGCCAGAAAGGTTTGGAAAGAGTCATCTTAGATAAATTTTTATTTTATTTTTGAAGACAGAGTCTTGCTCTGTGCCCAGTCTGGAGTGCAGTGGCATGATCTCCATTCACTGCAACCTCCTTCTCCAGGGTTCAAGCAATTCTCCTGCCTCAGGCTCCTGAGTAGCTGGGACCACAGGCACATGCTGCCATGCCCGGCCCATTTTTTGTATTTTAGTAGAGATGGGTTTTCACCATGTTGTCCAGGCTGGTCTCGAACTCCTGAGCTCAGGCAATCCGCCTGCCTCGGCCTCCCAGTGTTAGAATTACAGGCGTGAACTACCATGCCCGGCCGATAAATTTTTATAAAGAACCTTAAAAACTCCTCTTTCCTCAGCTGCTGCCAAGGTGCTTGGTCCTTCCAAGGAAGCTAAGGCCACAATGGGGTGAGTGCCTCACTTCATCCGGCAATTAGCACTGTGTCCAGCAGCGCCAACCCCACACATGCCCGTGCCATGGCATCCCTCTCCGAACTTGCCTACATCTACTCGGCCCACGTTCTGCATGATGATAAAATCAAAGCCCTCATTAAAGCAGCTGGTGTAAATTTTGAACCTTTCTGGCCTGGTGTGTTTGCAAATGCCCTAGCCAATGTCAGCATTGGGAACCCGATTTGCAATGTAAGGGCTGGTGGACCTGCAGTAGCTGGAGGTCCTACCCCCTCCACTGCTACTGCTTCAGTTGACAAGAAAGTGGAAGCAAAGAAAGAACAATCTGAGGAGTCTGATGAGGACATGGGCTTTGGTCTTTTTGACTAAACCTCTTTTATAGCATATTCAATAAAAACCTAAACTTTGAAAAAAAGAAATAACCTTAAAAATTGAAGCACTGTTTTCTGTATGGCAGTAGGATGCAACACAAGCCAGAAATCTGAATGGTTTTCAAATGTTAAAGAAACAACTATTGGCCAGGTGTGGCAGCTCACACCTGTAATCCCAGTACTTTGGGAGGCTGAGGCAGGTGGATCACCTGAGGTCAGGAGTTCAAGACCAGCCTGGCCAACATGGTGAAACCCCATCTCTCCTAAAAATACAAAAAAATTAGCCGGGTGTGGTGGCGTGTGCTTGTAATCCCAGGCACTTGGGAGGCTGAGGCAGGAGAATCGCTTGACCCAGGAGGCAGAGGTTGCAGTGAGCTGATATCGCGTCATTGCACTCCAGCCTGGGCGACAAAAGTGAAAACTCCCTCTCAAAAAAAAAAAAAAAAAAGAAAAGAAAAAAAAAAACTATTGATAAAAAACCAGGAAAGTGTGGAGAAGAAACAATCTTGATGAAGATCAAGTAGCTTCAGGCATCAATGCCCTTAAAAAGGTATAATTTTGCTAGAAAAACTGGTAATATTTATAATATGTGGCATTTAAGTATTCAGAATAATTATCTTTCTTAATGTACTATTTCTAAAATCACCTCCCATAAATTGTCTCGAGTCAATATCCAGTTACCTTTTAAAAATATTTTTCTTGGTTATAGCAATTTTATGAAAAAACATTCAAGATTTAAAATATAATCACTTGAAGCTCATTAAGGACTGCCAAAATCTAATTTTATTTTGCATTCTTTATAAATAAAAAGCAACCAATAACCACTTTCCTTTTAGATCCAACTTCAATGACCATATTCTCAGAACTACCAGAAGACTTCAAGTACACTGTCTGAAGGAAGTTTATAATTGCTGAATTTTACATTTTGCTTAATAAACAAAATTTCTGCTTAATATATCAAGCATATTTTTGCTTAATATATTTTTGTAAACTACAGTTAACTCTTGGAATGTCTAAACTACCTTTATTTTCTTCATTAATAATTTAAAACTTCATGCACATGTAATATTTTATTATTATTATTATTTAGACAAAGTCTTGCTTTGTTGCCCAGGCTAGAGTGCAGTGGCATGATCTCGACTCACTGCATGCAACCTCTGCCTCCCGGGTTCAAGCGATTTTCCTGCCTCAGCCTCCCAAGTAGCTGGGATTACAGGCATGCACCACCATGCCTGGCTAATTTTTTGTATTTTTAGTTGAGATGGGGTTTCACCTTGTTGGCCAGGCTGGTTTTGAACTCCTGACCTCAAATGATCCACCCATCTCAGCCTCCCAAAGTGCTGAGATTACAGGCATGAGCCACTGCGCCGGCATATGTAACATCTTAAATACCTAACTTCCTTAACATAAGGTAAAACAGTCTTAGGTAGGCTGCCACTGGGAATGTTTTTTTTTTTTTTTTTTTTCTTTTTTAAACTAGAGACAGGGTCTCATGATCTTGCCCAGGTTGATCTCGAACTCCTGGGCTCAAGCAATCTTCCTCTCTTGGCCTACCAAAGTGTTGGGATTACAGGTGTGCGTCACCATGCCCAGCTTGAAAATTTTTTTAAAGTATCTAGTAATACACAGGAGTAGATCACATTTAGTATATAACCAAGTTAATTAAGAAGTCAAAAACCACGTTAAATTTAAGAATAAGGCTGGGTGTGGTGGCTCACGCCTGTAATCCCAGCACTTTGGGAGGCAGAGGTGGGCAGACCACTTGAGGCCAGGAGTTCGAGACCAGCCTGGACAACATGGCTAAACAGTCTTTACTAAAAATACAAAAATTAGCTGGGCGTGGTGGTGCACACCTGTGATCTCAGCTACTCAGGAAGCTGAGGCACATGATCACTTGAACTTGGGAAATGGCAGCTGCAATAAGCCGAGATCATGCCACTGCACTCTAGCCTGGGCGACAGACTGAGACTCTTAAAAATTTCTGACATTTATTTACTTCTGGACAAACAAATGAGTGGGAAGAATCATCAGTATACACCTCTTAACTGTATCTTTTTTTTTTTTTGAGACGGAGTCTCGCTCTGTTGCCCAGGCTGGAGTGCAGTGGTGCAATCTCAGTTCACTGCAATCTCTGCCACCTGGGTTCAGGTGATTCTCCTGCCTCAGCCTCCCGAGTAGCTTAGACTATAGGCATGCATAACCACGCCTGGCTAGTTTTTGTATTTTTAGTAGAGACAAAGTTTCACCATTTTGGTCTGGCTGGTTTCAAACTCCTGACCGCAAGTGATCTGCCTGCCTCAGCCACCCAAAGTGCTGGGATTACAAGCGTGAGTCACCGTGCCTGGCCAATGTTAGTTTTTATCCTTAAAAATGCCTGAGTTCTTACAACACAGAAAAAACAAATTTGAATGCATTTGTAACAACTTAATAATTTATATGTCCCATTATGATTTTAGTGGAATGTTTTAAAGTCAAAGCATAATTCACTGCAAAGATAAACTTAAAAAAGCAAACTTTCAAATAGTATGTTATGACCTAGACAAAACTGATTATCAACTAGTAATACTCACACTTAGCACGTGCAACAGAATGAGAAATTAAATCCTGTGCTATATACTCTTAAGTATTGTCAGACATGAGATATCCTTAAATGTTCTATCAATTACATTCCCTTTCTGCACATACACTATTTTAAACAAGAAAACAATTGTCTTTCCTCCAGATTCTCATGTTTATCAGTGCAAAACGTTGCAATCTCAGTAAAAATGGTTTATTACATGTTATTTTAGAAAGGCTTAGTCCTCAAACTGTCAAAAATGTATTTAAAAAATGTCCAAATCATGAGAATGATCAACTTCAATGGCTTCCTCTGGATCCAACTTGGCTTCTCCATGTCCTTCCTGTGACTCATCAAGAGAGGCCAAGGCCTCATTTGTGTCACTTGCAAAAGTTTCTCGTGATGTATCATCATCCTCTTGAAAATTTAGACTTTTAATAGCTTGTTTCATCTTTTTTCCCAACACTTGTGTTCTCCTCTTCCTAGCAGCTTTTTTATTTTCGTATTCCTTTTGGTTTTCAATGTAGAAAATGTCCTGTAATAAAGGAACAACTTTAGTAAGCAAGAACTACCACGTATTAAAAGTTTATTCCATGCCTGTCCCTTTAAAATCATTATCTCCATTTCTTACAAAAAATAAGCAAATATCATTAGGCTCCTTATCAAGATGGAGTTCAAGATATTAAGTAAGTACTCACTGCAAGTAAAGGTTGAACTGATTTAAACCCAGCCTAGTGCTAGGTTTAGGGCCCATGCTTATTCTACCATAACATATCATCTCTACAGTTAAAAATTTCCTAAATGAAGGCTGGGCATGGTGGCTCATGCCTGTAATCCCAGCACTTTGGGAGGCAGAGATGGGTGGTTCACTTGAGGTCAGGAGTTGCAGACCAGCCTGGCCAACATGGTGAAACCCTGTCTGTACTAAAAATATAAAAATTAGCTGGGTGTGGTAGCATACATCTGTAGTCCCAGCTACTAGGGAGGCTGAGGCAGGAGGATCATTTGAACCCAGGAGACAGAGGTTGCAGTGAGCCGAGACTGCGCCACTGCACTCCAGCCTGGGTGGCAGAGCAAGACTGTGTCTCAAAAACAAATAAACAAACAAACAAAAAAAAACCAAACCAAAACAACAAAGTTTTGGAGCATTCTGGATTTCTAGATTAGGGATCATCAAACTGTACTAAAACAGAGAAGGTTCAAAGGTTTAAAAAAGAAACTGGTGTTGGCAGGACACACTTCTGGGACCCTATTATCTTCTGGGCAGGGATTCCTAAAAGCTGTAGCCAAGCCAGTGCCTATTACATTCTTAAAGAATATAAATCCCAATGCCTTTTGTTTATAAAAGCACTATGGAAGATGGTGGGATAAAGGAGACTCTCTCCCAAAATTTGTGCTAAATAGTTATAAGCAGCACACAGAATTAACAGAGGAAGGTGTAAAGATCTTTGAAATGAAGGGGTAAGGGAAAACTTCAGAATATGAGTGTTTTGATGAAGAGAAATAAAAAGTATTTGCTAAAGAGGAGGAACTGAGGATGGAGAAGGAGGGTACACACGTGAGAAAAGACAAAGGTAAACTCAGAAGATAATAAGGCTCGCTACCAGTTATCAAGTGAGTACTTTTATGTACCAGGCATCTTGCTAAGGACTTTACACACACATTAACTCATTTCATCCTCACGAAAGCCTTATGAGGTAGTTATACAACCCTTGTTTTCAGATGTGGAAAATGAGGCACAAAATTACAGAGCTAACATGTGAAAGTATGAAGTCTGAACTCATGTAAGATTTCTCTAATATTCTTTTTAAAAGTTTTTGATAGAGATGGGGCCTCGCTCTGTTACCCAAGCTGGAGTGCAGTGGTATAATTAAACCTCACTGCAGCCTCGAATTCCTGGACTAAAGCAATCATCCTGCCTCAGCATCCCAAGTAGCTGGTGATTTCTCCTACATTCTTGTTTTTTTTTTTCCTTCTTTTTTATTGAGACAGAGTCTGGCTCTGTTGCCCAGGCTGGAGGGTAGTGGTGCGATCTCGGCTCACTGCAATCTCTGCTTCCAGGGTTCAAGCAATTCTCATGCCTCGGCCTCCCGAGTAGCTGGAACTACAGGCGTGAGCTACCACACCCAACTAAATTTTGTATTTTTAGTAGAGATGGGGTTTCTCCATGTTGCCCAGGCTGGTCTCCAACTCTTGGCCTCAAGTGATCCACCTGCCTCGGCCTCCCAAAGTGCTGGGATTTACAGGGGTGAGCCACTGCACCCGGCCCAATAGTCTTAAAATCTATGATAATGATTTCACAAAAGTGTGATGATTTGCAATTTTTTCCAAGAGTTCAATTACCTTTAATTCAAAGACTATGAAGAAGCCACAAGTAGAAGCATTTTCACTTTATATGGAAGCACATCCAAGCATCTTGCTAAGAATTCTAAGTAGTATAATGCTTGGTAGCAACGAGTACATTTTATGAAGCTGTCCTTTTCTCTCCAAATATGGCAAGCTTTACTAAAAAGAAACTTTGGCCAGGTGTGGTAGCTCATGCTTGTAATCCTAGCACTTTAGGAGGCCGAGGTGGTCAGATCACTTGAGGTCAGGAGTTTGAGACTAGACTAGCCAATATGGTAAAACTCCATCTCTACTAAAAAAACAAAAAACAAAACAAAACAAAAAAACAAAAATTAGGCTGGGCGTGCTGGCTCATGCCTGTAATCCCAGCACTTTGGGAGGTCGTGGCAGGTGGATCACGAGGTCCGGAGATCGAGACCATCCTGGCCAACATGGTGAAACCCCATCTCTACTAAAATACAAAAAATCAGCTGGGCGAGGTGGTGTGAGCCTGTAATCCCAGCTACTAGGGAGGCTGAGGCAGGGGAATCGTTTGAATCTGGGAGGCAGAGGTTGTAGTGAGCCAAGATCGCACCACTGCACTCCAGCCTGGGCAACAGAGCTAGGAGACTCCATCTCAAAAATTAAAAGAAAAAACAATAAACAAAATAAAAAGAAACTTTATTCCCATGCGTTATGAATTTAATAGAACAAAGTGGGTTCTATTATGTTCCCAAAATGTTGTTGCAATACGTTAGTATCTTTTTTTTTTTAGATGGAGTCTCGCTCTGTCACCCAGGCTGGAGTGCAGTGGCACGATCTCGGCTCACTGCAAGCTCCACCTCCTGGGTTCACGCCATTCTCCTGCCTCAGCCTCCTGAGTAGCTGGGACTACAGGCGCCCGCCACTACAACCAGCTAACTTTTGTATTTTAGTAGAGATGGGGTTTCACTATGTTAGCCCGGATGGTCTCGATCTCCTGACCTCGTGATCTGCCCGCCTCAGCCTCCCAAAGTGCTGGGATTATAGGCGTGAGCCATCATGCCTGGCAATTGTTGTTAATATCTTTATCACAAAGGCAGGCAGGTAATTTGAGGGAAAATTTCCCCCCTCCCATCCATATCTATATATACTTAACTCTCCAAGTTAAGGAATCTAACTCTAGTGTTTTAGCTGAGCTTTTTTTTTTTTTTTTTTGAACAAAGCAAATAAAGTTTAAACTATTGCTTTTTTCCTTCAGAAAACTTTGTATTTTTTAAAACAAAACTTAATTGTGAGGTCATGTACCCAAATGGAATTTTAAAACAGGAAAACAAATCCATTCAGTCAAGTTCTGGCTTCTAAGTTCTACATACGGTGACTGTTAGCAACAAAGCAATGAAAAGAATAATTATAACCATCATTTGGGTAGCATCTGAAATAAATTATCTATAATAAAATTGTATTGGTCAGGCATGGTGGCTTACACCTGTAATCCCAGGCCTTTGGGAGGCCCAGGCAGGAGGACTGCTTAAGGCCAGGTGTTTGAGACTAGACTGATCAAAATAGGAAGACTCTGTCTCTACAAAACATTTAAGAAATAAGCCGAGAGTGATGGCATGTGCCTATAGTACCAGCTACTTGGGAGGGTGAGGCAAGAGGGTCACTTGAGCCCTAGAGTTTGAGGCTGCAGTGAGCTATGATAATGCCACTGGACTCCTGTGTGAGTGACAGCAGAAGACCTAACTCTTCAAAACAAAACTGCCGGGTACAGTGGCTCACACCTGTAATCCCAGCACTTTGAGAGGCCAAGGCATGAACATCATTTGAGCCCCAAAGTTCAAGACCACCCTAAGCAACACGGCGTGAGACCTGGGTGACAGAGTGAAACAGTCCTTTTTTAAAAAGAACTTTTTGACCAGGCGAGGTGGCTCACGCCTGTAATCCCAGCACTTTGGGAGGCCGAGGAGGGTGGATCACCTGAAGTCAGGAATTTGGGAAAAGCCTGGCCAACATGGTGAAACCCCGTCTCTAATAAAAATACAAAAATTAGCCGGGTGTGGTGATACGCCTGTAATCCCAGCTACTCGAGAGGCTGAGGTGACAGAACTGCTTGAACCTGGGAGGCGGAGGACGCAGTGCGCCAAGATCGCGCCACTGCACTTCATTCAGCCTGGGGACAGAGTGAGACTCTGTCTCAAAAAAGCAACCAAAAAAAAAAAAAGAATGTCCTTGTAAGTCAACATGTCCCTATTATGAGATATTCCAAATGTTTCTGTTTTTTTTTTTTTACTATAATGCAAAGTTTCTGGCAGTTTAACATAAAAACTTTCTAGCATTAAAATCCTTTCCCTCAATGAGCTGGAATTACTGAATTACAAAGACATAATACAGTGAAAGTAACTCCAACATGGGTTTGGAGTCAGAGTGGTCTGTGTGATCTCAGGCATATAATTTTGATCATTCTTCATTTGCATAACAAAGTAACTCCCACAGTGATACAATGTGGTGAAGATTAAGTTACATAATATTAATCTCTGGTCCAGCGGGAGGAAATCAATAAATGTTACAGTATTTCTTTTCTCCTGCCTGAGAATATTGTTTGTCCAAGGTTTAGTTACTTAGAAGGTATCTTTTAAGTACATACTTTTGTCAAGAATTATTTTGGGTGAGGGGAGAGAACATTAGAGTATAATCTTTGCTACTACTCAACAGTTGTGTTCCTAAGGAAACTCATATTGTCACAAATCATGTTACTGAAACAGTTGTTACAATGAAATGAAAAAAGTAGTTACTATACTAGAGATTTTAGATTTGCAGTAACAGTAACATTTCCTATAGGAATGTCAACATAGTAGACTCTTAAAGTGACTGTTAAGTGAACAGCCAGAAAACTTAAGGAAAAAGAACACTGAGCAGATGCAAAATACAATTACCTGGACCAGCTCAAGGTAAGTGGCTTTATCTGTCATTACTAGCATTAGTCAGTATAGTTCAAAGACACATTCTTATTAACCTTTATCACCATTGTTATCATAAGGAAAACACAGAGCTACTCAAATACAACAGCTGCGTTAGATGTGCACCACCTCTTTCCTATGCAAGAGGTTAGTTCTCAATCTTTAGTATTTGAATAAATGCTAAGTACAAATCATGTTCTCTGATTAACGTATTAAAAGATGTCCATAAAAGACATTCCCAATAACACAAAAATGACTTAAAATACTAAAGAGTCTCCAGGCGTGGTGGCTCATGCCCATAATCCCAGCACTTTGGGAGGCGGAAGCAGGTGGATCACGAGGTCAGGAGATCGAGACCATCCTGGCTAACATGGTGAAACCCCATTTCTACTAAAAAAAAAAAAATTGGCCGGGCGCGGTGGCGGGCGCCTGTAGTCCCGGCTACACAGGAGGCTGAGGCAGGAGAATGGTGTGAACCCAGGAGGCAGAGCTTGCAGTGAGCCGAGATCGTGCAACTGCACTCCAGCCTCGGCGACAGAGCGAAACTCTGTCTTGGGGAAAAAAAAACAAAACAAAAAACTAAAGAGTCTACACCTTCCAGTTTATAACACTGGAGACAGAAGGAGACAATCACCAGAATATAATAAGGTAACCAAATATTCTGTAAGATAACCACCTGTAACTCTTCTTCCTTTTTTTTTTTTTTTTAAAAGACAGAGTCTTGCTCTGTCACCCAGGTTGGAGTGCAGTGGTGTGATCTCGGCTCACTGCAACCTCCACCTCCCAGGTTCAAGCGATTCTCCTGCATTAGCCTCCCGAATAGTAGGGACTACAGGCGTCCGCCACCATGCCTGGTTAATTTTTGTATTTTGAGTAGAGTCAGGGTTTCACCATGTTGGCCAGGCTTGTCTGGAACTCCTGAACTCAAGTGATCTGCCCACCTCGGCCTCCCAAAGTGCTGGAATTACAAACATGAGCCACCGTGCCTGACCTCACCATCTTTAACTCTTTAAAAGGTCTAAATCATGAAGGAAAATGTAGGGTTAAAAAGAATAAAGGAGGGCTAGGCGAGGTGGCTAACACCTGTAATTCCAGCACTTTGGGAGGCCAAAGTGGGAGGACTGCTTGAGCCCAGGAGTTGAAGACCAGCCTGGCCAACATGGTGAAACTCCATCTCTACAAAAAATACAAAAATTAGCTGGCCATAGTGGTGTGTGCCTGTGGTCCCAGCTAATTGGGAAGCTGAGGGTCACCTAAGACCAGGGAGGTCAAGACTGCAGTGAGCTGTGATGATGCACTTCAGCTCGGGCAACAGAGAAAGACTTTGTCTCAAAAAAAAAAAAAAATTAAAATAATTAAAAATATATAATAAAGGAAGAGATTTAACAAATGGAATATGGAAATCTAGACTGTACCTGCTTAGGAGGAAAGTAGGTAAAATATATTCTTGGGACAAATTAGGAAATTGGAATAAGGCCTAGATATTGAATACTATGAAATTGTTTTTATTTCTCTTAGGAGTGATAATGGGTCTTGTGGTTATGTAGGGTATTGTCATTACTGGGACATACTTTTTTTTTGTTTTTTTTGGTATTTTTTTTTTTTTTGGTGGGAGATGGCACCAAGCTGAAGTGCTAACTGTACACTCATTCCAGACTCACTGCCTGCCCTTATGCTTGTTCAAATAATTAGAACCAAGCATTTGATGCTTGTTATTTATTTCCACACGGAACAGAAAAAGACTGTATAGGCCAGGCGTGGTGGCTCATGCCTATAATCCCAACACCATGGGAGGCTGAGGTGGGTAGATCACTAGAGCCCAGAGTTCCAGACCAGCCTGGGCAACATCTCTACAAAAAAATACAAAAATTAGCTGGGTGTGGTGACGCGTGCCTGTACTCCCAGTTACTCTGGAGGCTGAGGTGGGAGGACCACTTGAGCCCAGGAGGCAGAGGTTGCGCAGTGAACAGAAATTGTGCCACTGCACTCCAGCCTGGGCAACAGAGCTAGATTCTTAGACCCTGTCTCAAAGGAAGGAAGGAAGGAAGGAAGGAAGGAAGGAGGGAGGGAAGGAGGGAGGGAAGGAGGGAGGGAAGGAAGGAAGGAAGAAAGGAAGGAAGGAAGGAAGAAAGAAAGGAAAGAAAGAAAGGAAAGAAAGGAAAGAAAGGAAAGAAAGAAAGCAAAGAAAGGAAAGGAAGGAAGGAAGGAAGGGAGGGAGGGAGGGAGGGAGGGAGAGAGAAAGAGAGAGAGAGAGAGAGAGAGAAAGAAAGAAAGAAAGAAAGAAAGAAAGAAAGAAAGAAAGAGTATAGGTAAAGTAAGAATGGTTCATGCCTGTAATTGCAGCACTTTGGGAGATTGGGGCAGGAGGATTACTTGAGCTGAGATATACAAGACCAGCCTGGGCAACATACTGAGACCCTGTATCTACAAAAAATAAAAAGCTGGCTGGGCGCAGTGGCTCACGCCTGTAATCCCAGCACTTTGGGAGGCCGAGATGGGCGGACTGCTTGAGGTCAGGAGTTCGAAACCAGCCTGGCCAACATGGTGAAACTCCGTCTCTACTAAAAATACAAAAATCCGCCAGGCATAGTGGCATGTGCTTGTATTCCCAGCTACCTGGAAGGCTGAGGCACGAGAATCACTTGAACCCGGAAGGCAGAGGTTGCAGGGAGCTGACATCACACCACTGCACTCCAGCCTGGGCGACAGAGTGAGACTCCACCTCAAAAATAAATAAATAAAAAAAATAAAAGGCACAAATGTTCCTCAGAATAAGACAGTAACAAAATCAGTCCACTGAAGGCACAGCAGGTAATGGATATTCATAGAAAATGAAGCTAGAGGGTGAGTTACAAGTCAAATTATGATGGAGCTTAAGAGGTAAGGACATTATTATTACCTTAATTTGTTCCTCGCTGATACTAGGAGTGTTTTTCAAGAGATTCAGAAAAACTCCACCTGGTGTTCTTCTTCGACTACCATTCTACAAAAAGGAACAGAAAAGTTAAACTGCATATACTCTTCCCATAAATGGTCAAGGTATCTTTTAACAGAGACACAATTAAGGGGATAGAAGGAATACCAGATCTGAAGTCCAGTCCTGATTCTGACTCTTATGAAATAGATAACACCAGTAAATTACCGAAATATGAGTTTCAGTATCTTCATCTATAAAACGAAGGCCAAAGGTCTTTGGTCTTTTTTAACTCTGAAATTCTGTGATTTAAAAAATCTATATGGTGACAAAGAGAAATAGGCCACTCAGCTCAAATGACCTAACAAATGACTGGATTTTCTGTTTTTATCTGCCACCTGCTTAAGTCAGTGAATTTTTTTTTTTTGAGACGGAGTTTCACTCTTTTGCTCAGGCTAGAGTGAAGTGGCGTGATCTTGGCTCACTGTAGCCTCTGCCTCTCCCATGGGGTTCAAGTGATTCTCCTGCCTCAGCCTCCTGAGTAGCTGGGATTATAGGTACTCATGACTATGCCTGGCGAATTTTTGTATTTTTAGTAGAAACAGAAATTGCCATGTTGGCCAGCCTGGTCTCAAACTCCTGACCTCAGGTGATCTGCCCGCCTTGGCCTCCCAAAGTGCTAGCATTACAGCTGCGAGCCACCGCACCATGAATATTCTATTAGATGTTAAAACACATCATAAACCCTACATAATTAAAACTGTATGGTACCAAAATAAATCTAGAATGATCAGTGAAGCAAAACAGAAAATCCAGGAAAAAAAGCCAAATATATATTGGTATTTAGTCTATGACATAGATAATATCTTACATTGGAGAAGATAAACGTATTATTTATTTTATAGTATGGAAGCTGAAACAAGGCAGAGTGTTGCCTTGTTCGACCTCAGTTAAGCATGTGCATGCTGGACAACTCAAATTTTTTTAGAAACTGCATGTCTGTGAATGATTGTGAAACCACCACTAGTATTAATTTTGAGGTTAACAACTTTTTACCAAGTAGGCAAATTTGAAAATATAAAATCTACAAATAATGAAGATCAACTGAGCATGTATGTGTATATACACACAGTCATATAAGTTATGACATAACCATTCACCGGAATGCTAGCAACTGCAAAAAAGAATGGAGGGGCTCTCTTTACATACTTGATAAGATTTCTAAGATACATTAAGTTAAAAAAGCAAGGTATAGAATAGTGTGTATAGTATATGACCACCTGTGTAAAAAAAAAGTGTGTTGGGGCCACGCGGAGTGGCTCACGCCTGTCATCCCAGCACTTTGGGAGGCCAAGGTGGGCAGATTATGAGGTCAGGAGTTTGAGACCAGCCTGACTATCATGGTGAAACCCCTTCTCTACTAAAAATATAAAAATTAGCTGGGCATGGTGGCGTGTGCCTGTAATCCCAGCTACTTAGAAGGCTGAGGCAGGAGAATTGCTTGAACCCGGGAGGCAGAGGTTGTAGTGAGCCGAGATCGCACCACTGCACTCCAGCCTGGGTGACAGAGCGAGACTCCATCTCAAAAAAATAATAATGTGTGTCGGGGAGGAGTCTGAGTGGCTCGAGGATACGTGTGGTCAGGTAGCCTCTCACTACATACCTTTTACTCTTCTGATTTTTTACTGTGATAATAAACACATGACAAAAATTGTTACCGTCTTCATAATTTTTAAGTGTACAGTTCAGCAATAAAGTATATTTACACTGTTATAAAACGATCTCCAAAACTGTTTCATCTTGCAAATCTGAAACTCTGTACACATCCATTTTCCTTAGCCTCCCCGCTTTAGCCCTTGATACTCTTTCTTATGTTTTATCATGTGAACTGCTTGCCTATTCAAACAACCGAATTTTTAAAAATAAGGAAATAGGTACATACACACATGTGGCCGGGCGCGGTGGCTCATGGGTTGGGTGAGGCCAAGACGGGTGGATCACTTGAGGTCAGGAGTTTGAGACCAGCCTGGCCAACATGGTGAAACCCTGTTTCTACTAAAAATACAAAATTAGCTGGGCATGGTAGGATATGCCTGTAATCCCAGCTACTAAGAAGGCTGAGGCAGAATTGCTTGAACCTGGGAGGCAGAGGTTGCAGTGAGCTGAGATGGCACCACTGCACTCCACCCTGGGTGACAGAGCAAGACTCTGTCTAAAAAAAACAAAAACCAAAAAACTCACACACATATTTTTGCAGGAGTTTGAGACCAACCTGTGCAACATGGTAAAACCTCATCTCTACAAAAAATACAAAAATTAGCTGGGCATGGTGGCTCAAGCCTACAGTCCCAGCTACTTGGAAGGCTGAGGTGGGAGGACTGCTTGAGTCAGGGAGGTTGAGGCTGCAGTGACCTGATTGTGCCACTGCACTCCAGCGTGGACGACAGAGTGAGATCCTGTATCAAAAAGAAAAAAAAAGAAAGAAAAAAGAAAAAAACCACCCATAATCCCACTACCCATAGGTAATCACTGTAACATTTTGACACATACTCTTTTCACTTTTATTTGACATAGTCTCACTCCGTCGCCCAGGCTGAAGTGAAGTGGTATGATCATACCTCACTGCAGCTTGACCTCCTGGGCTGAAGGAATCCTCCCACCTCCTTAGCCTCCCGAGTAGCTGGGACTACAAGCACGTGCCACAACATCCAGCTAATTTTTGCATTTTTTTTGTAGAGATTAAGTTTCACCATGTCACCCAGGCTGGTCTCAGAATTACAGGTGTGAGCCACCACACCTTGACATCTTTTTACTTTTTTGTATGCCACATATATTTGTAACCCAACCCCAAATGGGATTCTGTTACATAAATTGGTTTATTTATTTATTTATTTTTGAGACAGAGTTATGTTCTCGTTGCCCTGGCTAGAGTGCAGTGGCACATTTCTGGTCACTGCAACCTCTACCTCCCTGGTTCAAGCGATTCTCCTGCCTCAGCCTCCCAAGCAGCTGGAATTACAGGCACATGCCACCACATCAGGCTAATTTTGTATTTTTAGTAGAGATGGGGTTTCACCATGTTGGCCAGGCTCGTCTCGAACTCCTGACCTCAGGTGATATGCCTGTCTCAGCCTCCCAAAGCGAGTGAGCCACTGCGCCTGGCCAATTGGTTTGTAATCTGTGTCTTTTCATTTAACAATCCATTATACACACCCTTCTATGTTCATGTTAAATAGACTTTTGAGACTTTGGAGCCAATGTGAATTTTTGGACATTGCTCTTTAAACTGGCTAAAAACCTTGGAGTCATCCTTGACTCTTCCTTTTCTTACATCCTGTATCTAATCCACTAGGAAATTCTGTTGGCTGTATCTTCCACATATACTCAGAATCTGACCACTTTTCCTTCATCCCAGTGCTACCATGCTGGTCAGACCCACCTGGAATGGCATTTCCTGCTTCTACTCTTATCCCTCAAAACAGCAGCTGAAAGGAAATGCATTTCTTTTTCTTTTTTTTTGAGACTGAGTTTCACTCTTGTTGCCCAGGCTGGAGTGCAACGGCACGATCTCGGTTCATGACAACCTCCACCTCCTGGGTTTAAACGATTCTCCTGCCTCAGCCTCGTGAGTAGCTGAGATTACAGGAATACACCACCATGCCCAGCTAATTTTTGTGTATTTTTAATAGAGATGGGGTTTTTCTATGTTGGTCAGGCTGGTCTCGAACTCCCAACCTCAAGTGATCCGCCCGCCTCGGCCTCCCAAAGTGTTGGGATTACAGGCGTAAGCCACCACACCCGGCCTAGGAAATGCATTTCTTATCTGTTCAAAACCCTCTATGGGCTATCTCATTTAAAGTCAAAGGCAAATTCCTTAAGATGGCAAACAAGTTCCCACTAGACCTGGCCCAATTACCTCTCTAACTTTATATCCTAACTCACTCTCTCATGCACTCTGCTCCTGCCACACTGGCCCCTTGTTCAGACTGGAACTAGGTAGAGATTAGGGTGGAAAGAGCAGCCTTGCCAAGTTCAGGGTAAGAGCCTGTCTTTAAAATTTTGTCCATTATGGATTTTTTGCATTAATTTTGATTTTTGAAATTGGTACATTCAAATATTATTTATTTTGATTACTGAGCTTTTAAGGCACTCTCAAATTTTGCACCTAAAGCAAGTAAACTGCTCACTTCACCCCAGTTCTGGCCTTGCTAGGCACCCTTCACTTCTACAATGGGTGTTACTTCTACTTGGTCTATTCTTCCTGCAGTAGTCATTGCTTCACCTCAAGTCTTCGTTCAAATGGCGCATTCTTAATAACATCTACCCAGACCACTCTAGTTTAACTGCAACGTCCCCCTCTCCACTACTCCCTATAGCTCCATCTGATTTCTTTCTTTTCCCATAGGATATATCACTTTTTATTTTTTTTGAGACAGGGTCTCGCTCTGTCACCCAAGCTGGAGTGCAGTGATATGATTACGGTTCACTGCAGCCTTGACCTCCCAAGTTCAAGTGATCCTCTCACTTCAGCCTCCTGGATAGCTGGGACTAAACACATGTGCTACCAAGCCCAGCTAATATACATATATGTTCTTTTTTTTTTTTTTTTTTGGTAGAAACAGGATTTCACCGTGTTGCCCAGGCTGGTCTCGAACTCCTGTCCTCAAGCCATCTACCCTCCTCGGCCTCCCAAAGTGCTGGGATTACAGGTGTGTCCAGTCAATGTATCACTTTTTAACATACTTGAAGTTATACTTATTGTTTATAGACTGTCTTCCTGTCCCCCAACCACACCATAAGCTCCTTCCTCTAGAACAGTGCCTGGCATGTAGAAAGCACTAAATTCAAGGACAGAATGTATCCAAAGAAGTAAATTTGGGTGCCAGACATAGTGGCTCACACCTGTAATCCTAGCACTTTGGGAGACCGAGGCTGGCAGATTGCTTGACCTCACAAGTTCAAAACCAGCCTAGGCAACATGATGAAACTCCGTCTCTATTAAAAACACAAAAAAATGCCGGGCGCGGTGGCTCAAGCCTGTAATCCCAGCACTTTGGGAGGCCGAGACAGGCGGATCACGAGGTCAGGAGATCAAGACCATCCTGGCTAACATGCTGAAACCCCGTCTCTACTAAAATACAAAAAACTAGCCGGGCGACCTGGCGGGCGCCTGTAGTCCCAGCTACTCGGGAGGCTGAGGCAGGAGAATGGCGTGAACCCGGGAGGCGGAGCTTGCAGTGAGCTGAGATCCGGCCACTGCACTCCAGCCTGGGCGACAGAGCAAGACTCCGTCTCAAAAAAAAAAAAAAAAAAAAAAAAAAAAAAAAAACACAAAAAAATTAGGCAAGCGCAGTGGCATGCACCTGCAATCCCAGCTACTCAGAGGCTGAGGTGGGGAATGGCTTGAGCCTGGGAGGGGGAGGTTACAGTGAGCTAAGATCGCACCACTGTACTCCAGCTTGGGCAACAGAGCCAGACTGTCTCAAAAAATAAAATAAAGTAAATTTGAACTTGCATCTTCCCAATATTCAGTAAATCTGCATTAGCTCATTGGAATATAAAGTTTTATTACTACAGTACTAAAATATTGATGAAATCTGTAACCGTGTTCAACTGAATGAAAATCGAAGTACTTTTAACAATGACACAAATAGGGATGGCAGTGCATTCGTGATTATTATAATTTGTTTTGTTGCTAACTTCTGTTTTGACTCCTGTAATTTATGTTCATAGGCTATTTCCTTAGTTAATGCTATCAATCTTAACTGGGTTTTCTTTCTCCCCATGTTCAAAGCACAATATTGATCTACTCCCTTGTGATGTCATTATACTATTCAGACTTAAATCGTAACAAAAAACAAGGAAGTCATTCAAACCTTCATCCTCAGCCTGTGGTGAAAGCTGAATTAAATGAGATGTGCCAAACCCTTCTATAACTGCCAGTGCTCGTGATCTGGCCTAGGCAGAGCAGCTCTTTCTGTCATTCTGAAACAGTTAAGTGCTTCTCAAACTTTTCTCCCATTATTGCTCTACCATCCCAGGACCCTTTTAGACTTCCCCCAACTTTCATTCCTACACCCAGGAAATTTTAATATACACAAAAATACTGTGTACCTATTTGTGCTTTACTGTGTATCTATCTGTGCTTATATAACAAAAGTGTTGGCCGGGCGCAGTGGCTCAAGCCTGTAATCCCAGCACTTTGGGAGGCTGAGGCGGGTGGATTGCCTGAGCTCAGGAGTTCTCAATCAGCCTAGGCAACATGGTGAAAGTCTGCCTCTATTAAAATACAAAAATTAGCCAGGCATGGTGGTGGATGCCTGTAGTCCCAGCTACTCGGGAGGCTGAGGCAGGGGAATTGCTGGAACCCAGAGGCAGAGGTTGCAGTGAGCTGAGATCGCACCACTGCACTCCAGCCTGGTTGACAGAGTGAGAGTCCGTCTCAAAAAACAAACCAAAAAAGTCATTTTTTTGCCCTCTTTTTCAAGAATACATGAATTAAGTGAACCAAAAAGAACACTTCTGTTTACCATTGCTAAAGTGCTGGACACCGTGGTCAGCAGTTTACGTGCAACATCTCCTCTCCTCCTTACAAAGTAGGACTAATCTCCATTTTACAGCTGAGGAGACTGAGGCTCCAGGGAGTCAAACAACTTAGCCAAATTTCAATTAATATGCTGAAAATCTAGAAGTAAAAAAGGGTACCCAAACTCTAAAACCCATATTCTCAATATCTGAGCTCCTAGGCTCCCCTAGACTCTATTGTCTTAAAATTTCAACCCCTTGGCCGGGTGCAGTGGCTCACGCCTGTAATCCCAGCACTTTGGGAGGCCGAGGTGGGTGGATTGCCTGAGGTCAGGAGTTTCAGACCAGCCTGGCCAACACGGTGAAACCCCGTCTCTACTAAAAATACAAATATTAGCTGGGTGTGGTGGTGCACGCCTGTGATCTCAGCTACTTGGGAGGTTGAGGCAGGGGAATCGCTTGAACCTGGGAGGTGGAGGTTGCAGTGAGCCAAGATTGAACCACTGCACTCCAGTCTGGGTGACACAGCAAGACTCCTTCTCAAAAAAAAAAATTAATTAATTAATTAAAAAAAATTCAACCTCTACCTTTAACGAATCATGTAAGAAATGTTTTGGTGACTATACAGTAACAGGCTATAATTTATCTGTTTTCTTTTGTCAGGAAAGTATAATTGCAAAAACAACTGTATTATTATTTTTTTTTTCCAGACAGAGTTTCACTTCTGTTCCCTAGGCTTGAGTGCAAGGGTGCAATCTCAGCTCACCGCAACCTCTGGCCTCCCGGATTCAAGTGATTCTCCTGCCTCAGCCTCCTGAGTAGCTTGCAGTATAGGCATACGCCACCATGCTTGGCTAATTTTGTATTTTTAGTAGAGACAGGGTTTCTCCACGTTGGTCAGGCTGGTCTCGGAACTCCTAAACTCAGGTGATTGGCCCACCTCAACCTCCCAAAGTGCTGGGATTACAGGCGTGAGCCACTGTGCCCAGCCACTGATTTTTTTTTTTAACCCAGTCTTCACTGTTGATAATAGTTTCAAAACCTCAAACATACTGTAAGAATGCAGGATAAATCAGAGATCCAAGAAAGACCAAGTTAAATTTGTAATCAAAACAAAACAAAACCACAGGATAAACAATACAAAACAAAACAGTTAAGCAGTCTTACCATTATAAAGAGACCACCATTTTGTTCAACTTCAGCAGTTTCCATCAGAAGTTCAATTGCCTTTTTGTTCCCAATAATCCTCACTACTCGAGCTATTAGGTCTTTCTTTGGTTCCTGTAACCTGATGAGAAACAAATAAGTAAAATTAACCTCTTTGTTTGTTGTACAAAGTTGGAGAAATCTACCTGAGTCTCCAGCTTAGTCCCCAGCTAGAATAAAATCTGATTCCAGGAACACCTGGTTTCCTAAATCTTCAATATTTAATCTTGGAATCACTGACATGTAAACATTCCTAATCTTTGGTCACAGGAGATGGTAACCTCAAGTTTCCATCTAAACTCTCATATTTGGCTTCTTTATTTGCCTTACTGTATTGCAGTATATTTCAAAATGCACATACAGCACAACGAATGCAGGCCCGAATGCAAAAGAAGATAAAGCCAGTCCACTATTGTCAAAATAAATGACAGACATATATGCTTTCAATTATTATGCCTAAAAGCTAAGGCTCTCTAACTCCAGAGACGGCTGGAGCTTTAAAATGGGATAGGACCTTTCCCTCATAAACTCCCTGCCTCAAAAAAGAAAATAGAAATAGTTAATATTTACTGGTGGCTCATTATTATTACAGTAAGCATAATCCTAAGAACCTTACATGCACTATGCCAGTTGATTCTCTCAAGAATGTCCAAGATACCGGCCTAGCACGGTGGCTCATGCCTGTAATCCCAGCACTTTGGGAGGCCGAGGTGGGCAGATATCTGAGGTCAGGAGTTCGAGACCAGCCTGACCAACATGGAGTAACCCCGTCTCTACTAAAAATACAAAAAAAAGTAGCCAGGCCTGGTGGCGCATGCCTATAATCCCAGCTACTCGGGAGGCTGAGGCAGAATTGCCTGAACCCGGGAGGCGGAGGTTGCGGTGAGCTGAGATCACACCATTGCACTCCAGCCTGGGGAACAAGAGCCAGCCTGGGGAACAAGAGCAAAACTTCATTTCAAAAAAAAAAAAAAAAAAGAATGTACATTTTCATTTTGTCATTGAGATATTAGAAACATAGGTAGCCTAAATAATTCTTCCAGTGTCAAAGCTCACACTCTCAACAGATCAAGAATTCAGCTGGGTGCCATAGCTCATGCCTGTAATCACAGCACTTTGGGAGGCTGAGGTGGGAGGATCACCTGAGGTCGGGAGTTTGAGACCAGCCTAACGTGGAGAAACCCTGTCTCTACAAAAAATACAAAATTAGCTGGGTGCGGTGGCACATGCCTGTAATCCCAGCTACTCGGGAGGCTGAGGCAGGAGAACTGCTTGAACCCTGAGGCAGAGGTTGCAGTGAGCTGAGATCGCACCACTGCACTCCAGCTCAGGCAACAAGAGCGAAACTCTGTCTCAAAAAAAAAAAAAAAAGAATTCAGACCTGGCATCCTTTGTTTCTTCTCAACGGGAGGCAGTGTATTTTTGTGGAAAGAGAGACAGACTAGGAACACGAGGATCAGGGTTTAGTTCCAGGTCTAATATTAATCTGTAAAATGAAGGTTTTGGTTTACAACATCTCTAAGTTTCTTTCCAGCACTCAAATTCCAAACTTCCCCAGTATTTTAAAAATCAAGTACTGGTGTTCAGATAGGTTTGCCTGGAAAGTAAATACTTGTTTTCCTACCAGTTGTATTACTCTTGAACCATACCTGTTTTCAAATTTGTGACACTGTTCATTAGTGATTTAGAGCTAATGAAAATGTTAATTCAAAATCTGAACTTGGTAAAAATAGATGAATTGTAAATTTACCATACACCAAGCAATTCTACTTCTGGACATTTACCCAAAAGAAATGAAAATATGGCCAGGTGAGGTGGCTCACGCCTGTAATCCCTACACTTTGGGAGGCTGAAGAGGGTGGATCATCTGAGGTTAGAATTTTGAGACCAGCCTGGTCAACATGGTGAAACCCTGTCTCTACTAAAAATACAAAAAAAAAAAAAAAAAAAAAAATTAGCTGGGCGTGGTGGCGCACGCCTCTAATCCCAGCTACTAGGGAGGCTGAGGCAGGAGAATTGGTTGAACCCAGGAGGTGGAGGCTGCAGTGAGCTGAGATCGTGCCACTGCACTCCAACCTGGGCGACAGAGTGAGACTCCATCTAAAACGAAACAAAACCAAAACAAAGATATGAAAATATATGTTTAAAGATCTGGATGTGAAGGTTCATAACAGCACTATTCATAATAGCCAAAAAGTAGAATAATCAATATGAATATATGCATATATACACACACAATAAAAATGTATTGACTCCTGCTACACCACGGATCAATCTCAAAAACATAACACTGGCCAGTCGCAGTGGCTCACGCCTCTAATCCCACTACTTTGGGAGGCCGAGGTGGGCGGATGACCTGAGGTCTGTAGTTCGAGACCACCCTGGCCAACATGTCAAAACCCTGTCTCTTCTAAGAAATACAAAAATTAGCTGGGTGTTGTAGCACATGCCTGTAATCCCAGCTACTCATGAGGCTGAGGCATGAGAATTGCTTGAACCCGGGAGGCGGAGGTTGCAGTGAGCTGAGATCGTGACACTGCACTCCAGCCTGGGCAAGAGTGACACTCTGTCTCAAACAAACAAACCACACACACACACACACAAAACAAAAAAACAAAAACATAACATTAGGTGACAGAAGCAAAGCATGAGATTACATACTACGTGACACCATTTATATGAAATATCCAGAAAAGGTAAATTTATACAGATAGAAAGTAGATTAGCAGTTATCTGGGATGAGAACAGGGATTAACTGTAAATTGGCATGGGGACATCAGGGATCTTACTGGGTGACGGAAATGTTTCAGAGGTGATGGTTATACAACTTGGTATGTTTCCTAAAAAAATTAACACTAGAAATGGGTGAATATCATTATCTGTAAAATATACCTCAAAGTTAAGAAAAAAGTGACAAATTCTTGAAAACACTAAACAAACAAAAACAACCCATGATTTAAAAAGATATGCTTTATTTAAAAAGCTCTATGGCACTAAATGCAACGAGTTGTTTAACAGTCCATAAAAGTCTGCAAAATTATTCTATCAGGCTTGTCCAAATTTAAGAAAATACAGCTGGTGTGCAGCTCACGCCTGTAATCCCAGCACTCTGGGAAGCCAAGGCAGGCAAATCACTTGAAGCCAGGAGTTCAAGACCAGCCCGGCCAACACAGTGAAACCCCATCTCTACTAAAAATACAAAAAACAGAAACAAAACAAAAAAAATATATTTGAATGTGGTGGCAAATGCCTATAATCCAGGTTACTCAGGTGGCTGAGACATGAGAATTGCTTGAACTCGGGAGGGGAGGTTGCAGTGAGCCAAGATAACACCACTGCACTCCAGCCTGGGTGACAGAACAAGACTGTCTAAAAAAACAAACTGAAAAATACAATACAATACAATACAAAATACAATACAAAAATACAATAAAATACAATACAAAAAAACAAACTGAAAATACAATACAAATGTATTCATATAACCAAATTACCCCAGTTTCTTAAACAAAAAGCCTCAAAAAGAGTCAGGCACAGTGGCTCACACCTATAATCCCAGCAATTTGGAAAGTTGAGGCAGGATTGCTTGAGCCCAGGAGTTCAGCTTCAGTGATCTATGATTGTGCTACTGCACTCCAGTTGAGTGACCACAGCAAGATGGTCTCTTAAAAAACAAAAACAAAAAAATCTGCGGACAGCACAGTGGCTCATGCATATAATCCCAGCACTTTGGGAGGCCAATGTGGGAGGACTGCTTGCACCCAGGAGTTTGACACCAGCCTGGGCAACATAGTGAAACTCCTAATTTTTTTTTTTGAGATGGAGTCTAGCTCTGTTGCCTAGCCTGGAGTGCAGTGGCACAATCTCGGCTCACTGCAACCTCTGCCTCCCAGGTTCAAGCGATTCTCCTGCCTCAGCCTCCCGAGTAGCTGGGATTATAGGTGTCCACCACCATGCCCAGCTAATTTTTGTATTTTTAGTGGAGACGGGGTTTCACTGTTTTGGCCAGGCTGGTCTCAAACTCCTGACCTCATGATCCGCCCACCTTGGCCTCCCAAAGTGCTGGGATTACAAGCGTGAGCCACTGTGCATGGCCTGAGTCTGTAGTCCCAGCTACTTAGGAAGCTGAGGTGGAAGAATCCCTTCAGCCCAAGAGTTCTAGGCTCCAGTGAGGTGTGATTGTAGCACTGCACTCCAGCCTGGGCAACAGAGTGAGATCCTCTCCCCTCCAAAAAAAATAAATTAGGCCAGCTCTTGGCTCACGCCTGTAATCCCAGCACTTTGAGAGGCGAAGGCAGGTGGATCCCTTGAGCTCTGGAGTTCGAGAGTAGCTTGGACAACATGGTAAGACCCTGTCTCTACTAAAAATACAAAAAATAGCTGGGCGTGGGGGTGCGTGCCTGTGGTCCCAGCTATTCAGGAGGCTGAGGTGGGAGAATCCCTTGAGCCAGGAGGCGGAGGCTGCAGTGAGCAACTAACTGCACTCCAGCCTGGGTGACAGAGCAAGACCCTGTCTCAAAAAAAAACAAAAAAAAACAAAAAAAACAAAAAAAAAAACAAAAAAAAAAAAAAAAAAAAAAAAAAAAAAGAAAAAAAAAAAAAACGTGCCCCCCCCCCCGGCCCTCCGCAAAAGGGGAACATACCATTAAAGTATTTGGCATTTATTTTATTTCCTGTAAATAGAAGCCATCTGGTCAAGTACTTATTTGTAATTCAAATGCTCACCTGAATGAAATTTCATCAGCCACTTTCTCTTGAGAATCTTCCTCTGTGATCTCATATCGACCTTTATAGTTCATTTCTGGTCTGTTCCCCAGCCTGTCTTTGACAGGTCGTTTCCTTTTGAGATGACCTTGCCCATTTTCCTCTTCCTTTGATCCCATTTTTTTGCCACCATGCATATATTCATCTAGTTCCTTGTCTAGATCTTTTGTATGCTCTTGAGATTCCCTCCTAAGTTTCTTAGCAAGCAAATAATTGTAGGTCTCGGACTGTCTGCTTCTGTCGATAGTGCCCTCCATTCCCAAGATACCAAGTTCAGTGGCCACTGCATCTTGATTCTGTTCCTGCAGCACAGCACCCCATATGTTGTTAATCTTCTTTCCTCCAGCAACAGGTGGTTTCTGACTGCTCTGGCCAAACTGAAAAGGCTCTGGTTTGGGAGGAGGGTTAAAACATTTCTGTCGTTTGCGTTTCCAAAGACAGCTATCATCATCTGAATCAGAAAAACTCTCTTCACTTGAATCCACACTTTCAACAGCTCGATAATGTGATACTGGCACACATGTCGTTGCCGTGTTCTGGAAGGCCCTCATAGCACTGTCGCCACCTAGCACTTTCTGCAAGTGAAAAGAAACACAATCCATTTCACAAAACACATAAACTCCACCCACCTAATTTTTAAAAATTTAGAGATTCAACTGCACCATTCCAAAAGGAACTGATCTTCAAAGACAAGTCTGAGACCAATCAAATCCCTACTTTTCTAAGTTCCACATGGAATTCACCAATTTAAAAGCCACAAATTCTTATCTTTACAACGAATGCAGCACTTTGTTCTAAGATCTCCTTTTACTATATTACCAAAGATCTTGTCACCCTTAAAAGATTTCAAACTTTTCAGTTATTGTCAGAATGTGTTAAAATGACATACATAATAGTTACTTTTTTTTTTTTGAGACAAAGTTTTGTTCTGTGGCCCAGGCTGGAGTGCAGTGGAACAACCATGGCTCACCGCAGCCTCAACCTCCCAGGTTCAAGCAATCCTCCTACCTCAGCCTCCTGAGGGACTGGGACTACAGGCAACCCTCACCATAACCGGCTAATTTTTTTTTTTTTTGCATTTTTTGTAGAGATGGGGTTTTGCCATATTGCCCAGGCTGGGCATGATTTTTTTTTTTTTTTAAGAGGGAGTCTCGCACTGTTACCCAGGCTGGAGTGCAGTGGTGCGATCTTGGCTCACTGCAAGCTTTGTCTCCTGGGTTCACGCCATTCTCCTGCCTCAGCCTCCCGAGCAGCTGGGACTACAGGTGCCTGCCACCACGCCCAGCTAATTTTTTTGTATTTTTAGTAGAGATGGGATTTCACTGTGTTAGCCAGGATGGTTTCAATCTCCTGACCTCGTGATCCACCTGCCTCGGCCTCCCAAAGTGCTGGGATTACAGGCGTGAGCCACTGCACCCGGCCTGGGCATATTTTTAAAACCCCACAGTCCACGGCATTCAGTTTATTTACCAAGTCATGGGTCAATTTATGTAAAAACAACCTGAGATTGAAAAACAAAATATCTTGGTACTAATTTCCTAAACATTTATATGCAAAAGCAAGTATTTGTATTTGTTAAAACTCCTACTACGCTGGAAATGCAAGTTGGGACGATCTATCTCCCACTATCTTCAAATAATCATCAGAGATAACACTTTTCAGGCATTACCGCGCACTGCATGCTCCACAGAATCCTTGCAATAACCCTATCAGTGGTACATCATGCCAATTCCATAGATGGAGACAAAAAGCAGTGAGGCTAAATAAACCTGCTGTAGGTCACACATCGGTGGCCCCAGGATCTGAACACAGGCAGTCTGGTACCAAAGCCCTCTCAAAGAGGTTGCTACCTACTAAGGCAGTCAAGACAAATTACCGTTTAGAAAGCAGAGAAGCTGGGACCCGCGCGGTGGCTCGCGCCTCTAATCACAGCACTTTGGGAGGCCGAGGCAGGTGGATCACTTGAGGTCAGGAGTTCAAGACCAGCCTGGCCAACATGGAGAACCCTCGTCTCTAATAAAAATACAAAAACTAGGCCCGACGCGGTGGCTCACCCCTATAATTCCAGCACTTTAGGAGCCCAAGGCGGGTGGATCACTTGAGGCAGGAGTTCGAGACCAGCCTGGCCAACATGGTGAAACTCCGTGTCTACCAAAAATACAAGAATTAGCCGGGCGTGGCCGCGGGCCCCTGTAATCCCAGCTACTCCGGAGGCTGAGGCAGGAGAATCGCTTGAACCCGGGAGGCGGAGGTTGCAGTGAGCCAAGATCGCGCCACTGTACTCCAGCCTGGGTGACAGAGTGGGACTCTGTCTCAAAACAACAAACAAAACCAGAGAAGCTAGCACAAAAACCTAGTGCCTAAAGCTAGGTTCGGTGGAAACATGGAAAACCAGCTCTTTAAGTGAGCGATAAACTTCATTCCTGGGCCTCAGTCTCCCGCTCAGGGAGAAAAGGAGCACCAGAGGCTGTTTCAGGCCGATGTCCCCAGATGCTATATATCTGGCAAAATCTGCCCCTTAATGGTCACCTAGCAGCGCTGGAGTGGGGAAGCCCTAAGTTTAGAAAAAAAGAAACAGCGGTAGGTGGAGGTGAGACGGCCAAGAGACCGCCGCCAAGCCAGCCTCCAAGAGGCGCCAGGGCTCGCGCGCCCGGCCTCGCAGGGAGCCGCCGGGTCGGGGCTCGCACGCCCAGCCGCTGCCGCCGCCTCTGCCCCTCGCTGCCGGCCCCTGCAGCCCCGGCTCCGTGAGCCCGCCCGGGGGACGCCTGCTCGCCCCTTCTGCCGCCACTGACCCAGCAGCCCGG
>NW_016808057.1:281982-308735 GCF_001698545.2 Rhinopithecus bieti
CCGCCGGGTCGGGGCTCGCACGCCCAGCCGCTGCCGCCGCCTCTGCCCCTCGCTGCCGGCCCCTGCAGCCCCGGCTCCGTGAGCCCGCCCGGGGGACGCCTGCTCGCCCCTTCTGCCGCCACTGACCCAGCAGCCCGGTCCGGCCCGGGCTCCTAGCTTCTACCCCACACCCTCACCGCTGCCTGCGCGCTTCCCGCGGCCCAGGCTCGGCGCGCCCAGCCACGATAACCCACCCTCCTTTCACACTCACCGGCAATTGCAGCGTCCTGTCGCTGGGTGCGACCGTCATGTCGGAATCGGAGTCGGAAAGCTGCCCATCTTCCATGTCGCCGACCTCCAACGCCATCTTCCTGCGATGCGATGAGCTGCGCGGCGGAGGGTCAGGAGAGCACTTCCGGCAGCGCGGCCGGAAGGCCCGGCAGCGCGCCTGTTTGGGCGCCCCCGCACGGAGGCCAGCTTGTTGCAGCGGCCTGAGGCGTAGCCATTGCATGTAAACTACCCCGGGAAAATGAATCCCTTATTCCCCCAACACTTTTCTTTCAAACTTTATTTTCGTGCAAACAAAAATATGTCACGAATCGCGGTCGTCTGGGATTCCCCCTTGGCCGTACTTCCTTCGCCTGTATGCTCTGGACAAGCCTCCCCGCTTCCATTTTTGCTTCTCCACTATCCACTCTACATATTGCTTCCAGGGAAGACTTTCAAGCGGTATAGCCCGCCCTCTGTATCCACTCCCTATCCACAGATGCCGAACCTGCGGATGGGAAGGACGCACTGTGCACCACCACATAATATAAGGGGCTTGAGCATGGCCTATGTTGGTATCTGTGGGGGGTCCTGAAAACAATGACCTGTGAAACCGAGGGACGATTGTACCTTAGCTGGAATCTTCCAAGTGCACCCCTCCCCAAAACAAGGACTGAGTTCTCAGCATGGTGTTTGAATGTTTGTTTTTCGGTGTCATAAAGAAATAGCAATTGAACATAAATTTAATTTACTGAGTAAGGCCATTTTTACTTTCTGCAGAAACGGTACGTCCACCAGCAGTTTTGCCAGGAGAGTACACTGAACAAAGGAGACAGGGTCATTTATAAGCTGAGGCGTTTACCTTACTGCTGTGGCTGGTTTTTATTGGCTGGAACAGGACCTCACATTTTGTATTCCTCGGGATTGGCTAGCAACTTGGAACTTTTTAAAAGAGGCAAAGGTAGAGGAGAACAAACCCGAAGGAAGAAGTACCTTGTGGAATGCGGAGAAAGATAAAATCACTTTTAAATAAGGAAGAGGAACAGGCTATGACCTAATGCTTGCTTGGACTAGTATAAGCATGCCAGGGCAAATATTTAGGCTAAATTGTGGGAGCTAAGAACATAAAGTACATTTATTTTATTATAGCTAGCATATACTTAAGAATTTTAGCACAGGTCTTTGAATAAATTTTGCTTTTAAGAGAGGTTAGTATTTATTCCTAATTAGATGGGGAGGAAAGTCTTTGAGGAGGAACCTCTTTACTTTTTACAATGGCAAACAAGGTTATGTGGACTGGGCACCAGGTCACTGGTCCTGGTGTGTCCCCCTCCCCAACCGCTGGCGCGCTGAACCTGTTGTTCCTCAGGCAAGCCCTCTGCATTTGCTGTTCACTCGGCCTGGAAGGCCCTTCCCTCAACCCACCCCATTCTTTAATTATTATCTTGGAATCGCCTTTGTAAAAATTGTAACAGTGAGAAAATTATGGCAGTGGGAGAGATCTGATCTAGCTAACCCCTATTTTGCTTTTAGCCTTCAAGCTGCCCTTAATTATTCCTGGGCTTGGGCCAGTCAGTGTAACTTTGGGAGATATTTGGTTTATAGTTTAAATGATAATAACCCTTCCCCAAAAGCCAACCGCCTTTGTAAAGCTAATAAGGGTAGAAGGATAAAGAAGGCTGAATTCTGCTAAAGTGTAGACATAAACTGTTGCCAGTCATTATCCCAGAGGTCACAAGGTATGCAACTTTTCCAATTACTCTTCCAGATAACATCACTATTGTAGACCCTAAGATTGGCATTTTGAGATATCTTTTCAGGTATTTTGCCTGTCTGACTACCAATGGTTCCACCTGAAGCTCTAACCGCTTCTGTGGTCCCACACAGAAGCTACTGACCTGCTTGAGGACACTTTCCCACACCCCAATGACTGCATCCCCAGCCAATAAGCAGCAAGAACCCATTGCTTAGCCATTCCATCCCTTCCCCAAACTATCTTTGGAAAACACTAGTCCCTGAATTCTCCAAGAGATTGATTTGAGTAATAACTCTGTCTCCCACACGGCATGGGTGGCCTCCTGTCTATTAAATTCTTTCTTTTTTCTTTTTGAGACAGGTTTGCTCTGTCTCCCAGGCTGGAGTGCAGTGGCAAAATCTCGGCTCACTGCAGCCTCTGCCTCCCGGGTTCAAGTGATTCTCATCCCTCAGCCTCCCAAATAGCTGGGAATACAGGCATGCACCACCAGGCTCGGCTAATTTTTGTATTTTTAGCAGAGACGGCATTTGACCATGTTGGTCAGGCTGGTCTCGAACTCCTGATCACCCTGACTCTTGATTTGCCCTCCTTGGTCTCCCAAAGTGCTGGGACTACAGGTGTGAGCCACAGTACCTGGTTCCTCTGCCACTTTTAATACAGAACTGTTTTAAGGTGTCCTGAGTTTAGCCACTACATTTTCATTTCTATAGGGCTTTGCAGTTTTCAAAGTGCTTTCATATATGATTCATTTAATTCTGTCTCTTTCTGCTCAGCCTCATTACAATTCATCATTTCTGATTTTTCCTGAACTCCTGTTAAGCAGGGCTAACAGGAGTTTTGAAAAAACAAGGTAGAAAAAGGATGCAATCCCTATTTTCAATGTGAGCAGTTGCTGGTGCCTATTTTCCCAGAATCGGCTTATTTAGTTATTTTTTGAGACAGGGTCTTGCTCTGTCCCCCAGGCTGGAATGGAATGGCATGATCTTGGTGCTCTGCAACCTCCACCTCCTGGGTTTAAGCGATTCTCCAGGCTCAGCCTCCCAAGTAGCTGGGACTACAGATGTGCACCACCACATCTGGCTAATTTTTGTATTTTTAGTAGAGATGGGGTTTCACTGTGTTGGCCAGGCTGGTCTCAAACTCCTGATCACTCAAGTGATCCTTCTACCTTGGCCTCCCAAAGTTCTGGGATCACAGGTATGAGCCACTGTGCCCAGCCAGCCAGAATTGGTTTAGAAGGATGGCCACACTTCTCTTCTTGACTTGAAGAGAGGGAAGCCAACACTCCTTGAGGACACTATGTATTGCTCCTAATCCTCAGTGCATCTGTCTATGTGTTTTAATTTCGTGGAAGTGAATGGAAGAGAAGAGAATAAATAATGTGGTTTTGGGATATGCAGACAAAGAATCTTGTTGGCTGATAGAAAGTGATGAGAGTCAGTTAAAATGTCTGAGAATTAGCTGGGTGCGGTGGCTAATGCCTGTAATCCCAGCACTTTGGGAGCCTGAGGTGGGTGGATCACAAGGTCAGGAAATCAAGACCATCCTGGCCAACGTGGTGAAACCCTGTCTTTACTAAAAATACAAAGATTAGCTGGGTGTGATGGTGCGTGCCTGTAGTCCCAGCTACTCAGGAGGCTGAGGCAGGAGAACCACTTGAACCTGGGAGGTGGAGGTTGTAGTGAGCTGAGATCGCGCCACTGTACTCCAACCTGGGGACAGAGTGAGACTCTGCCTCAAAAAAAAAAAAAAAAAAAAAGAAAAAAGAAGTCTGAGAATTAAAATTAGAAAAATTAGCACTGTGGTCCTCCGTGTAGATGAAAGACAGCAGCAGGGTTGTTGATAGAGATTACCGATGTCAGATAGGGCATTGCTACTCATTTGAGGGTGTTATTCATTGGTTCATTTGTTCATACACTCATATAAGTGAGCATAAACTTGGAACAATGCTAGGAACTGTGGAGCAATGCAAGGACGAGTCAGAGATGGTCCTTGCCCTAATAGGAAAAAACCGTAGCATTTACAAAAGGAAGCATCATGCATGTATGCCTAGTACTAACTGTAGTTTCTGGTAGCTGCTTGATACATGCAGAGTGTTTGTTCAAATCATTTTTATTATAAGGGTGGAAGAGATAAAGCTCATGCTTGAATGCAGAGATGAAAGGGGCCAGGAGTGGTGGCTCAAGCCTGTAATCCCAGCAGTTTGGGAGGCCGAGGTGGGCAGATCCCTTGAGCCAAGAGGTGCAGACCAGCCTGGGCAACATGGGGGAACCCCGTCTTTACAAAAAACCCACAAAAATTAGCTGGGTGTGGTAGCATGCCTATAGTCCCAGCGACTCGGGAGGTTGAGGTAGGAGGATCATTAGAGCTCTGGAGGTCGAGGCTTCAGTAAGCCATGATCTTGCCACTGCACTCTAGCATGGGCAAGCATATTTTAAACTCATGTTCAAATAATGCCAATTGAGATATTAGTATTTCTGTCTTATAGGGTCGGCCCAGTTATTGCGAAATGAGATGGGGCATGCATGAGTGAAAGGATAGTGTAGGAAGATAGAAGAAATGGAGAATGAAGGAAATTGATCAAAACTGTCTTTATTATTTAAAAGTAAGAGCCGGGCGTGGTGGCTCATACCTGTAATCCCAGCACTTTGGGAGGCTGAGGCGGGTGGATCACGAGGTCAGGAGTTCGAGACCAGTCTAGCCAACATAGTGAAACCCCCTCAATACTCAAAATACAAAAAATTGGCCAAGTGTGGTAGTGGGCGCCTGAAATCCCAGCTACGCAGGAGGCTGAGGCAGGAGAATCGCGTGAACCCGGAAGGTGGAGGTTGCAGTGAGCTGAGATTGAGCCATTGAACTCCAGCCCCAGCGACAGTGCGAGACTCCCTCTAAAAAAAAAAAAAAAAAAGCAAGAATAGGCCGGATGCAGTGGCTCACACCTGTCATCCCAGGACTTTGAGAGACTGAGGCAGGCGGATCATCTCAGGTCAGGAGTTCCAGACCAGCCTGGCTAACATGGGGAAACCCCGTTTCTACTAAAAATACAAAAAAAAAAAATAGCTGGGTGTGGTGGCACACACCTGTAATCGCAGCTACTCGGGAGGCTGAGGCAGGAGAATCCGCTTGAACCCGGGAGGCAGAGGTTGCAGTGAGCCAAGATCGCGCCATTGCACTCTAGCTCGGGCAACAAGATCGAAACTCCGTCTCCAAAAACACAAAATAAATAAATAAATAAAAAATAAAGTAAGAATATACCGAGGCAGAGTATTTATAGAGGAAATGCAACAATCTAATATTTATCATTAATTACAAATCTTTAATTTGTAATTTACCAAAACAGTGAAAACAAACAACCCTTCCCCCGCCCCCCAATACAAACCCTCCCTTGGCTACTCCAGGGACCAGAGGCATCGCCATCGCTAAGGAGCTGGTTAGGAATGTCGGCTCTCCGACCCTAGCCCAGACTTACTGAATCAGAATGAGCATTTACCACGACGACCAGGTAACTTCATGCATTTTACAGTTTCAGAACCCCTGCTATAGTCTGCTGTACTTCAGCGGCAATATTTTTGCTGAAAAGAATTCCTAGCTGGAGCCGTGGCTCCCCCGTGGCTCCCGGAGTCTTTCACCAGATGGCAGCAGCCCACTCCTCCCAATGGCGCTCCCATTGTTCCAGGCAGGATTCAGCCGCAGGCATCTCCGGAAGACCAGGGGCCGACGGGGCGGTGGCGGGGTCGTACCCCGTGGGAGGGATCGGGTGGGCCCAATGGGTTCTTCCGGGCGGGGGGCGGGGCTCTATATCCGCCACTCTACGGGCCTTAGGCTCCTTCCGAAATCTGGGCTCAGTATGTGGCGCCTACCCCGCGCGCTGTGTGTGCACGCTGCAAAGACCAGCAAGCTCCCTGGACCTTGGAGCAGGCCTGCCGCCTTCATGTCCACTCTCCTCATCAATCAACCCCAGTATGCGTGGCTGAAAGAGCTGGGGCTCTGCGAGGAAAACGAAGGCGTATATAATGGAAGCTGGGGAGGCCGGGGAGAGGTATGCGGCGCTTAAGAAATCTGTGCAGCCGCCGGGGTTCGCTCGAGGAGGCCGGGCGGGCACTGACCTACCGAGTCCCCGCTGGCGCTGTAGGACGTAGTACAGAATGGGAGATTTTGAAGCTCCACAGTAAACGTTTTCTCGTGTAGGGTGCCTTTAAAATGAAAACTTAGATTTTAGGTCCTTGTGTGCTATGCAGAATCGAAGTCATTTTGGAGCTGTAGGGGGCTAAACTTCCCGCTCATATTTAAAACCTTGTGGTCTTGGATCTGTAGTGAGAAATGTGGCACATTGAGGGGTGCAACTGATCTTAATTTAGAGCTTAACTATGGCTCTTCACCTGTGACATGCACCGCAGGTAACGTTCTTCAGTGTAGTTTAAAGTTATCTTTCTTCCTGAATTCCTTGGGAGTTTGCAAGCTCGGACTTGCTGAAATCCTGCCATGTTTTACGTTGGGTTGTGAACTCCTTTGAGGACTGGGTTTTCAGCATTTCTCCGTTGCCCAGGGCTTAACACCGCGCCTGATGCCCGTTACTGCGCAATACAATGTTTTATAGACTACAAAGGGAAGGGAAGGTTATTATCGCCCAGATTTTTTTAAAAAGAAAGTTTTTTATAAGAAGATGTTATATAACAGTTAAACTTTGTTGGACGTTGTAATGAACCTGCCTTGGTAAAGGGAACACTTCTTCCTTTTGGTTATTAGTGGCTGTAGGAGATACAGATAATTTTAATTGCTCCTCAAACCTCAGTGTTTAATCTTGATTTCCATGTGGTATCTGATCATTAGGCCTTTTTAGCTGTGCCTTGATTTTCCCTTTCTTTGTTGACCTGAGACCCCTCCAACTGGTGTGGACACAGGCCTTTCCCATGGTTTTCCCGCCTTGGCCATTTCATCTCTGAGCAGAGATGACTTGTCACTAGTAAGGGAGAGAAGGAATAACTGAAACTAGTCAGTTTGGGCTGTTATTAATGGAAAAAGAGGCAAAATAACTGGTTACATTAAAGCTTTTGTTTATACACCTAATATTGAGATGTCAGGGGAGAGTTTTGCAGTAAAGGTAGTTTCTAATGTTTAAGTCAGAAATGAAAGACAACCTCTGTAGAGTGGTTTATATGTAACAGAAGTTAACCTAAGGTTTTTGAGTTCGGATATTATATCATTTTTTCCTCTCTTGTTTTTCTTACCCCTGTTTGGTCTATTCCCTTACTTCAGAAGGGATTACGTTTTCTATACATGATCATCATCCTTTTGTTTTAAGGTTATTACGACCTATTGCCCTGCTAACAATGAGCCAATAGCAAGAGTCCGACAGGTAAGTGTGTGTGTGTGTGTGTGTGTGTGTTTGTGTTTAATTCAAATTACACACAAGAAGTTTGTGCAGGCTTTCTTTAGAGGCAGAAGCCAGTTAGGCAGGTCAAGAATAATACAAAATCACAAATGCAGAGAATAATTTGTTTATTTTTCATTTGACATTTAGGACCGTCTGGGGGAGACTGTCCTCCCTTGGGTGGGGGTGTGAAAAGGAAAGAACCATAGAAAAGGTGAAGTATAGAAAGACTAGGCAGAGGGCCATTTAAGACAGTGCTTCTGAAGTATCTGAGGATTTTGTTAGAATGAAGCTTCTGATTTCTGAGGTCTGGGTTGGAGCTCAAGGTTCTGCATTTCTAATATGCCTCACATGTTGTTCCCAGATGAAGCTGACAGATTTGCTTTGAAAAGCAAGGTTTGAAAGCATAGCTGGATTCCAACCTGTTTTACCGGCTTCTAGCTAGTTTTTGGGAGTGTAGACTGTGGGAATCATTCTCAGCCATACATGTTAGGGAACCCTAGAGATTTTCCAGTTCTCTTCTGAAAATATTTGTGTGTTCTAGAAGATCGTCATCACTTTTCTTTATTTCCCCCTCTGTCCCCCTACTTCTTAATTTAGGCCAGTGTGGCAGACTATGAAGAAACTGTAAAGAAAGCAAAAGAAGCATGGAAAATCTGGGCAGATGTAAGTATGACCTTTGTTTCGAGAATTCAGAAGCGGTCACTTTGCCTATTGTAAGCAATGAGATACATAAACATCTGATAAGCAGGTCAGTGCTGCCTTGTTAAAATGTGAGCTCCTTGGGGGCTGTGATACTGTACTAGGGCTCCTGCTGTCTTGGTAACACCTCTGCCGTATTTCTAGGGTAGTGCCTTTTCTGTACTTGCCATTCATTGAATGGATACATTTAAATGAATTAAAACTTTGTGCTGGTATAGTCTAAACTTGAGCTGTGAACACTATTCTTCACTGAAATTACTTGAATTTATAATTAAATAGAAAATGAATAGAAGACCTATGCTAGATATATTCATTTGCTCCTCCTCTCTCCCCCTGCCAGATTTGTCTGGGAGTATCTCAGCAATAGGTCAGCATTCCTGGTTTAAAGAACAGCAGCAGACCGGACCTGGTGGCTCACACCTGTAATCCCAGCACTTTAGGAGGCTGAGGCAGGTGGATCATCTGAGGTCAGGAGTTTGAGTCCAGCCTGGCCAACGTGGTGAAACCCTGTCTCTAGTAAAAATACAAAAATTAGCCGAATATGGTGGCACGTGTAATTCAGTCCACTCGGAAGGCTGAGGCAGTAGAATTGCTTGAGCTTGGGAGGCGGAGGCTGCAGTGAGCCAAGATAGCACCACTACACTCCATCCAGCCTGGGTGACAGAGGGAGACTCCGTCTCAAAAAACAGAAAAAAAAAGAGCAGTGGCAGCACCCCTTTCTCAGGGCCAGAAGCTCACATTCCTTGACTGTCTAATCAGGCTGTGAGGCAGAGTCAGCAGCCTCCTTGGTCTCTGAGTGTCCACCATTGGTTAAATGAGCAAATTTGGGAACTGTAACTGGTGCTGGGCTGGCCACACTGACTCGTCACTAGGTGGGGGCTAGGCTCCTGAGAAGGGGAGAGTAAAGGCGAACCGAACCGGGATAGCCTGATTTCCCAACCTTCCCAGTACCCCCATCCTCAGTGTGCTTTGTCTTGTAAAAAGAAAAGACTGAGGGTGCCTACCTTCTGGGAGGGTTAAATGAGTTAATCATTTAAAGTGTTTACTGGAGAGCCTGGCACAGGAAAAGCCTCCATACATTTGAGTTAAACCCTGTGCTGCTGGGTGAGGGACTGCTGAGCTGCAGTATTTTCTCTGAGTCAATGATTGCAAGGGGGGTTGGGGAGGGTTGGGGTGGGTTGCAGAGTAGCAACCTGTCCAAGAGAGCCCTGGGTTGGATGCAAACTTTTTTTTCTGTTTGTTTAAAAATCATGCCCAAAGGAGAGCAATCTGTTGTGTAGGATGCATGAACGTACATCTTTCCTCTAATTATGGTAAGAAGTCTATGGGGCCTTAGGTTCCATTTATACACATATCCAAAGTTCGTCTTGTTTGGCAGGAAAAATTAGCACTGTCCGACAAGTTACAACAGTGTGCTAGGTAAGTTCCACCCTACCCTTGGATAGAGAAATTAAGTGTTCCAAAAACAGTGCTTTCCATTGTTTTCTTACTTTTATTTATTTCTGATCATAAAAGTAATAAATATTTTTTTTCTTTTTACTTTTTTTAAAGAAAAGATTGATGCTGTAAATAATATAAACAAATTTAGTCCCTTTACCCCAACCTCTGCAATGCAAAATGATGATTAGGTTTAGGTTTTGGTGCATTTCCTTCCAGTGTTTTAGGTATTTCTTTCGTAGCTGTGATTATTGTACATTCATATATACATGGCGTGTATACAATTTTGTGACCTGTAACCTGTGATGATTGCACTGCCTACCATCCTAGAGTTATTGCTTTTTTTTTTTTTTTTTTTTTTTTTTTTTTAAAGACAGGATCTGGCTCTGTCACCTAGGCTGGAGTGCAGTGAGTCAGTCTCGGCTCACTGTGACCTCTGCCTTCTGGGCTCAGGGGATCCTCCCATCTCAGCCTCCCAAGTAGCTGGGATTACATGCACACACCACCATGCCTGGCTAATTGTTTTGCATTTTTTGTAGAGATGGGGTTTCACCGTATTGCCTAGGGCGGTCTCGAACTCCTAAATTCAAATGATCTGCCCTCTTTGGCCTCCCAAAGTGCTGGGATTACAGACGTGAACCACCATGCCCAGCTGCGTAATGTTTTTTAAATTGTTGTTTTCCTATACGTATATACTTTTTTCTTTTGAGAAGGAGTCTTGCTCTGTCACTCAGGCTGTAGTGCAGTGGTGTGATCTCCACTCACTGCAACCTCTGCCTTCCAGGTTCAAGTAATTTCCTGCCTCAGTCTCCCAAGTAGCTGAGACTACAGGTGTGCGCCACCAGGCCTGGCTAATTTTTTTTTTTTTGAGACGGAGTCTCGCTCTGTCGCCCAGGCTGGAGTGCAGTGGCCAGATCTCAGCTCACTGCAAGCTCCGCCTCCCGGGTTTACGCCATTCTCCTGCCTCAGCCTCCCGAGTAGCTGGGACTACAGGCGCCCGCCACCTCGCCCGGGTAGTTTTTTGGATTTTTTAGTAGAGACGGGGTTTCACCGTGTTAGCCAGGATGGTCTCGATCTCCTGACCTCGTGATCTGCCCGTCTCGGCCTCCCAAAGTGCTGGGATTACAGAATTTTTTTTTTAATATGTTCTCCAACTTAAAACTTTTAATTAAAAAGTAAGCTTTAATGTAGAAAATGCAAACTTGGGGAAGACAGAAAAGATCACACACAGGCTGTCACTTCACACTTGGAAGGTTGCACAGCGGCTGGACAGAGGCGCCCCTCACTTCCCAGACAGGGCAGACGCCGGACAGAGGTGCTCCTCACTTCCCAGATGGGGCAGCAGCCGGGCAGAGGTGCTCCTCACTTGCCAGACGGTGGGCAGCTGGGCAGAGGGGCACCTCACTTCCCTGACAGTTGGGCAGCTGGGCAGAGGTGCTCCTTGCTTCCCAGACCGTGGGATGGCCAGACAGTGGCGCCCCTCACATCCCAGATGGGGTGGCGGCTGGGCAGAGGCGCTCCTCACTTCCCAGAGGGGTTGCAGGCCCGGCTAATTTTGTATTTTAGTAGAGACAGTTTCACCATGCTGACCAGGTTGGTCTCGAACTCCTGACCTCGTGATCCACCCGCCTTGGCCTCCCAAAGTGTTTGGATTACAGGTGTGAGCCACTGTACCTGGCCCTCCTATATATATATACTTAAAAAAAAAAAAAATAGACCAGGCACGGTAGCTCACACCTGTAATCTTAACACTTTGGGAGGCCAAGGTGGGCGGATCACCTGAGGCTGGGAGTTCGAGACCAGCCTGACCAACATGGAGAAACCCTGTCTATACTAAAAATACAAAATTAGCCAGGCGTGGTGGTGCGCGCCTGTAATCCCAGCTACTCAGGAGGCTGAGGCAGGAGAATCACTTGAACCTGGGAGGTGGAGGTTACCGTGAGCCGAGATCGAGCCATTGCACTCCAGCCTGGGCAATAAGAGCAAAACTCCGTCTCAAAGAAAAAAAAAATTAATAGACTTTTATTTTTTAGAGCAGTTTTAGGTTTACAGAAAAACAAGTAGAAAGTACAGAATTTCCGTTACTCCCTCATTCCTCTTCCCAAGTTTCCTTTTTTATTTTTAAGACAGAGTCTCACTCTGTCACCCAGGCTAGTGTACAGTGGCATGTTCACAGCTTGCGGCTCACTGCAGCTTCGACCTCCTGGGCTCAAGCAATCCTCCTACCTCAGTCTCCTTAGTAACTAGGATTACAGGCATGTTCCTCCACACTTGGCTAATTTTTGTGTTTTTTTGTAGAGATGAGGTTTTGCTCTGTTGCCTAGGCTGGTCTCAAACTCCTGGACCCAAGCAGTTTGCCCACCTCAGCCTCCTAAAGTGCTGGGATTACAGGCATGAGCCACCAGGCCTGGCCATTTCCCCTATTATTAATGTTTTGCATTAGTATGTCATATCTTATTACAACTGATGAGCCATTGTTGATGTGTTATTATTAACTAAAGTAACTAAAGTACACAATTTACATGAGGGTTCACTCTTTGCATATACTGTTTTGAATGCTAGTGCAACTTAACTTGTTGTCTTCTGACTAGAAATGTCTATTGTATGTGTCTATTTATCCAGGGTAAATACAAACACATTTGAAAAAAATAAAAAAGAGTTTATATGAATTCAGGGTCTTGTCTTTTCCTGAACTGTTTTTTTTTTTCTTTCTTTTTTTTTTTGAGACTGAGTCTTGCTCTGTTGCCCAGGCTGGAGTGCAGTGGCATGATCTTGGCTCACTGCAACTTCCGCCTCCTAGACTCAAGCAATTCTCCTGCTTCATCTTCCTGAGTAGCCGGAACTACAGGCATGAGCCACTGCAAAAAAAATTTTTTTGTGTGTTTTTCAGTAGAGAACAGGATTTCACCATGTTGGCCAGGATGGTCTTGAACTCCTGACCTCAAGTGATCTACCCGCCTCAGATTTAAAAACTGGTTTTTAAATCTATCTTTGCCCTAGGGAGTGCCAGCTGACATTATGATCTTTCTTAAATATTGGGCTGTACTTTTTTTTGTTGCTATTTTCACATTCAGGATCTTATTTGGCAGTCAAGTCTTGCTCACCATGTCAAACTCTGCACCTAATATCCTTTCTCATACTTCTGGTGCTTTTTAGACCTCCCAATAATAGAATGGGGGTGCTAAGTGGGAACAGGTTGCTTTACTGGGTAATAGTAGAGTCAGTTGGGGATCCTACTTGTTTGATTTTGAGTTAAGCAATTGAGTTCAAGGTTTAGCAAAGAGGCAGAGTTTTTCCTAACTGTGCTCTGGGGCTCCTGCCAATAGGTCAGGGACTTAGAGAGGCTCAGTAAGAACAGACCAAAGCTTGACCCCCTTCTCGTCACAGAAGCTTTCCTGTCTCGATCCTCCCTCACGTGAGGCTTCTTTGCTTGGCCCTCGTCCGTTTGGCTGGCCCTGACTGTGTTAGGACAAACCAAAGTTTCATGTAGTTCGAGTTAATTCTAGAATTTTTCTTTTTCTTTTCTTTTCTTTTTTTTTTTTTCAGACAGAGTTTTGCTCTTGTTGCCCAGGCTGGAGTGCAATGGCGCCATCTCGGCTCACTGCAACCCCCACCTCCCCCGTTCAAGCGATTCTCCTACCTCAGCCTCCCAAGTAGCTGGGATTACAGGTGCCCGCCACCAATTTAAAAAATATTTTTAGTAGAGATGGGGTTTCACCATGTCGGCCAGGCTGGTTTCGAACTCCTGACCTCAAGTGATCCACCCGCCGCGGACTCCCAAAGTGCTAGGATTACAGGCATGAGCCACTGCGCCTGGCCAATTCTAGAAGTTTTCAAAGGGAACATTTTTCTTTGAGGGAAATGGAAACAAAGTGAAACATATGGAAAGGTAGCTTATAGAAATTGATTTCTTTCTAAGGAATAGACTTGCTGCTTTCTTCCATGAGCCAGTTTCAGCACAGAATGGGGCCCATTTCTGCCCTCGGCATCCCCATGTGTCCTCATTTTCCCTCTCATCTCTGGTGAGAAAGAGTGGAGTCTTACTATGTCACCCAGGCTGGAGTGCAGTGGTGTGATCTTGGCACACTGTAACCTCTGCCTCCTGGGTTCAAGTGATTCTCCTGCCTCAGCCTCCTGAGAACCTGGGATTACGGGCACCACTCGTGGCTAATTTTTGTGTTTACAGGGTCTCACCATGTTGGCCAAGCTGGTCTTGAACTCCTGATCTCAAATGATCCACCTGCCTCGGCCTCCCAAAGTGCTGGGAATAGAGGTGTGAACCACCATCCCCAGCCATAATTTTCCAAAACCACTTTCTCTTGCTTTTCAGCCTTTATGTATGCTCTGTACCCCTCTATCCCCATGCTTTTCCTCTACTTTGCCTACCTCTTCACAACATCTGGCATGTTTTAGGTCTTAGCCCTAAACTCTAAACTTGTAAAAAGCCTATTTCAGATTGCTCCAGTTGTGAAATCTAGCTCCCCTTCCGTGGCATTTGCCACATTAGATTGTAATTGCCTGTTTCTTGCCTTTATCATCCCCATGGACTGTCAACTCTATAGAGAGCAAGAATTGTAACTGCCTCATTTGCAGTAGAGTATCCAGGGATTAGCACAGTATCTAGCACATAGAACATGTGCAGTGATTATTTGTTGAAAGACTGACTGAATAAAATGGGTCCAGAATGGGAGGTAAAAGGCCATGTATACTGGCCATTCTGACTTGAAATTAACCAACTTAACTAAACGTATAAATGTGCTTACTAAATTCAATTGAAACATCATTAAACCCACACCATGTGCTAGGAAATGTATAGGTTGTGTGCTGATTGATTTAATGCTACAGGTTTTTGTTTCCTGTTTCCAAAAGAGTGCATATATTGTGAAAATGACAGACATTGCAAACATATAAATTGTGGATGAAAATCTGTTATAATTTCACTCACCAGAAAAAACCATTGTGAACAGCTTGGTATATGTTCCTCCAAATTTAAGCAAAAGTTTAGTTACCATAAGTGTTTTCTTGTTTTCTATTATCTTATCATAGCTTTTCAATGTTTTCCCATAAAAATCGACCTTATTTTATCACTGTTCCATAATTAACCAATCATGTGCTGATGGACAGTTGGATGGTTTTATTTTTTTCTTTACTAGAAACAGCACTGCAATGAATATCATTGTACCTATACTTTTGCATACTTATGTATAAGCTCAGTTTCTGTAAGCCGAACTGCTTAGTTAAAGGGTAGGAATGTCATGCCTGTAATCCCAGCACTTTGGGAGACCGAGGCGGGCGGATTACCTGAGATCAGGAGTTCGAGACCAGCTTGACCAACATGGTGAAACCTCATCTCTGCTAAAAATACAAAAAATTAGCCAGGCGTGGTGGCAGGTGCCTGTAATCCCAGCTACTTGGGAGGCTGAGGCAGGAGAATTGCTTGAACCCAAGAGGCGGAGGTTGCAGTGAGCCGAGATCGCGCCACTGCGCTCAAGCCTGGGTGCAACAGAGCAAGACCCAGTCTCAAAAAATAAATAAATAAATAAATAAAACAAAGGGTAAGAATGTTTTAAATGTTAGTAGATTGCAAAGTGACCATCCAGAAAAGCTGTGCTAAGACATGATGATACACTTGGGGAGAAGAGAGAGCAAGGAAGAGCCTTGAGCTCACAGTCAAGTTCTGTGAGGCAAGTGTGAGCAGTGCTGTGATTAGGAGCAGTGGGAGTTAGGGGGAGGGTGTGACTGGCCTCTGCCTGGGGGAAGGTTTCATGGAGGGGAGTGTTCCTTTTACCTGTACTTTATTTTTTTATTTTTTTATTTTTGAGATGGAATTTCACTCTTGTCATCCAGGCTGGAGTGCAATGGTGGGATCTCAGCTCCCTGCAACCTCCCCCTCCTGGGTTCAAGTGATTCTCCTGTTTCAGCCTCCCGAGTAGCTGGGATTACAGGCACCTGCCACCATGCCCGGCTAATTTTGTATTTTAGTAAAGATGAGGTTTCACCATGTTGGCCAGGCTCGTCTTGAACTCCTGACCCCAAGTGATCCACCTGCCTTGGCCTCTCAAAGTGCTGGGATTACAGATGTGAGCCACCATGTCCAGCCTTAGCTGTACTTTGAAGGAGAGGCAGAATTGGGAAGAACTTGATGAGAGAGAGGGAGTGATGGTCACAGTTGGAGAAATTGTGTCTCATTCATGAATCACATCTCAAACTTTATGACATAAGCTGTGCTCTTTACCCCCAAAACCTGATGTTTCCCTTCAAGTCTTCTTCATCCCAGTAATTATACTTCCATCTACCCAGCTATTGAAGCTAGAAACCTGAAAGTCATCCTGAGTTCTTTTATGCTCTTCATTTCCTGCATCTGTGTGTCCTTTCAATTCTACTCCCAAAATAGACCCTGAATCCACTTGTTGTTCCCCTTGTTACCACTGCAATCTTTTTTTTTTTTTGAAATGGAGTCTCGCTCCGTCGCCCAGGCTGGAGTGCAGTGGTGCAATCTTGGCTCACTGCAAGCTCTGCCTCCCAGGTTCACACCATTCTCCTGCCTCAGCTTCCCGAGTAGCTGGGACTACAGGCACCTGCCACCATGCCCAGCTAATTTTTTGCATTTTTAGTAGAGATGGGGTTTCACCATGTTAGCCAGAATGGTTTCCATCTCCTGACCTTGTGATCCGCCTGCCTCAGCCTCCCGAAGTGCTGGGTTTATAGGCGTGAGCCACTGTGCCCAGCCACCACTGCAATCTTAAGACTAAGTCTCTGTAATCTTTTTTTTTTTTTTTTTTTTGAGACAGTGTCTTGCTCTTGTTGCCCAGGCTGGAGTGCAGTGGCATGATCATGATCTCGGTTCACTGCAGCCTCCGCCTCCTGGGTTCCAATGATTCTCCTGCCTCAGCCTCCCAACTAGCTGGGATTAGAGGTGCCCACCACCACATCTGGCTAATTTTTTGTATTTTTAGTAGAGACGAGGTTTCACCATGTTGGCCAGGCTGGTCTTGATCTACTGACCTCAGATGATCCACCCACCTTGGCCTCCCGAAGCTGGGATTACAGGCGTGTGCCACTGCACCTGGCCTATAATACATTCTTAACTGATCTCCCTGCTTCTACTCTTTTCCCCTTCAACATATCCTCTACTTGTCAGATAGCATATTAAAAATTAAAGCAAATCCTCTTATTCTGCACCTTAAAAGCCATTCAAGACTTCACATTGCACCTGGAGTAAGATTCCGACACCTTACAAGCTTTTGGCTTTAGACATACTGGCTTTCCCAATCAGCCCCTTTTATTTTCCATGAATCCCTCTTACATGTTTTTTTCTTATCCCTGGGAAGAATATTCCTGTGACTTACTTTTCCCATTCTTCAGGTTGCAGCTTCAATATTACCTCCTTTGAGATTTTTCCTGCCAACCTTTTTTTGTTTGTTTGTTTGTTTGTTGAGATGGAGGCTCACTCTATTGCCAAGGCTGGAGTGCAGTGGCGCGATCTCGGCTCACTGCAACCTCTGCCTCCAAGGTTCAAGCAATTCTCCCGTCTCGGCCTCCTGAGTAGCTGGGATGACAGGCGCACACTACCATGCCCAGATAATTTTTGTGTTTGTAGTAAAGACGGGGTTTCACCATGTTGGCCAGGCTGGTCTCGAACTCCTGACCTCGTGATCTGCCCCCCTCAGCCTTCCAAAGTGTTGGGATTACAGGTATGAGCCACTGTACCTGGCCTCCTGCCAACCTTTTAGGTAAAGTAACTTACCCATTTCCCCTCCAATCTTGCTGTTTTTCTCTGTCTCAGCTTCCTTTTTATTTCCTTTGTCTTTATAACCCTGATGGCAATTTGTAGTTATTTGTTGCCTTTTCTTCTCTGTGCCTTCCAGTAGGTATTTGCTCCAGGAATGCCTTGCTGCTTATTTTAGCTTTAGTGTCTGGCCATATCACAGTCTTGATATGATCAAAAGTCTTTGATATGATTGTACTTTGTTCTTTTACAGCACACATCCAATACTGTGTTACAGACATGAATTTATGCTTTGAATCAGACACAAAAATTGCATTCTTTTCTTAGATTCCTGCTCCAAAACGTGGAGAAATTGTAAGACAGATTGGCGATGCCTTGCGGGAGAAGATCCAAGTACTAGGAAGCTTGGTAAAGTGTTTTTGTAGTATATACACAATTCTTTGAGTGGAGAATAAGGCTGTCATGCTTTTCTATATATAAGATTGTGAGGTTTTTTTTTTTTTTTTTTTTTTTTTGAGACGGAGTCTCGCTATGTCCCCCTGGCTGGAGTGCAGTGGCGCGATCTCAGCTCACTGCAAGCTCTGCCTCCCGGGTTCCCGCCGTTCTCCTGCCTCAGCCTCCTGAGTAGCTGGGACCACAGATGCCCGCCACCGCGCCCGGCTAATTTTTTGTATTTTTAGTAGAGACAAGGTTTCACCGTGGTCTCGATCTCCTGACCTTGTGATCCGCCCGCCTCAGCCTCCCAAAGTGCTGGGATTACAGGCATGAGCCACTGCGCCCGGCCGATTGTGAGGTTTTTAAAAATTTTTTTTGAGATGGAGTCTCGCTGTCACCCAGGCTGGAGAGCAGTGGTACAGTCTTGGCTCACTGCAGCCTCCGCCTCCTGTGTTCTAGCAATTTCCCTGCCTGAGCCTCCTGAGTAGCTGGGCTTACAGGCTTGTGCCACCACGGCTGGCTACGTTTTGTATTTTTTTCTTTTTTTGAGATGGAGTCTCGCTCTGTCGCCCAGGCTGGAGTGCAGTGGCGCGATCTCGGCCACTGCAAGCTTTGCCTCCCAGGTTCACACCATTCTCCTGCCTCAGCCTCCTGAGTAGCTGGGACTACAGGTGCCCACCACCACACCCGGCTAATTTTTTTGTATTTTAGTAGAGACGGGGTTTCACCATGTTAGCCAGGATGGTCTCAATCTCCTGACCCCGTGATTTGCCCGCCTCGGCCTCCCAAAGTGCTGGGGTTACAGGCGTGAGCCACCGCGCCCAGCAGTTTTTTGTGTTTTTTAAGTAGAGATGGGGTTTCACCATGTTGGCCAGGCTGGTCTTGAACTCTTAACCTCAGGTGATTCCACCTGCCTCAGACTCTCGAAATGCTGGGATTGTAGGCATGGGCCACCACACTTGGCTAGATGAGTTTTAAGAAAAGTAGTTTATATTATATTTTATTTATTTATTATTTAATTATTTATTTTCGAGATGGAGTCTTGCTCTTATCACCCAGGCTGGAATGCAATGGCAGGATCTTGGCTCACTGCAACCTCCCCCTCTCGGGTTCAAGCGATTCTCCTGCCTCAGCCTCCCAAGTAGCTGGGATTACAGGTGTGCGCCGCCACGTATGGCTAATTTTTGTGTTTTTAGTAGAGACGTGGTTTCACCATGTTGGCCAGGCTGGTCTCGAACTCCGGACCTCAGGCGATCTGCCCGCCTTGGCCTCCCAAAGTGCTGGGATTACAGGCATGAGCCACTGCGCCCGGCCGATTGTGAGGTTTTTAAAAATTTTTTTTGAGATGGAGTCTCGCTGTCACCCAGGCTGGAGAGCAGTGGTACAGTCTTGGCTCACTGCAGCCTCCGCCTCCTGTGTTCTAGCAATTTCCCTGCCTGAGCCTCCTGAGTAGCTGGGCTTACAGGCTTGTGCCACCACGGCTGGCTACGTTTTTGTATTTTTTTCTTTTTTTGAGATGGAGTCTCGCTCTGTCGCCCAGGCTGGAGTGCAGTGGCGCGATCTCGGCCACTGCAAGCTTTGCCTCCCAGGTTCACACCATTCTCCTGCCTCAGCCTCCTGAGTAGCTGGGACTACAGGTGCCCACCACCACACCCGGCTAATTTTTTTGTATTTTTAGTAGAGACGGGGTTTCACCATGTTAGCCAGGATGGTCTCAATCTCCTGACCCCGTGATTTGCCCGCCTCGGCCTCCCAAAGTGCTGGGGTTACAGGCGTGAGCCACCGCGCCCAGCAGTTTTTTGTGTTTTTTAAGTAGAGATGGGGTTTCACCATGTTGGCCAGGCTGGTCTTGAACTCTTAACCTCAGGTGATTCCACCTGCCTCAGACTCTCGAAATGCTGGGATTGTAGGCATGGGCCACCACACTTGGCTAGATGAGTTTTTAAGAAAAGTAGTTTATATTATATTTTATTTATTTATTATTTAATTATTTATTTTCGAGATGGAGTCTTGCTCTTATCACCCAGGCTGGAATGCAATGGCAGGATCTTGGCTCACTGCAACCTCCCCTCTCGGGTTCAAGCGATTCTCCTGCCTCAGCCTCCCAAGTAGCTGGGATTACAGGTGTGCGCTGCCACGTATGGCTAATTTTGTGTTTTAGTAGAGACGTGGTTTCACCATGTTGGCCAGGCTGGTCTCGAACTCCGGACCTCAGGCGATCTGCCCGCCTTGGCCTCCCAAAGTGCTGGGATTACAGGCGTGAGCCGCTGTGCCTGGTTGTACTTTATGTATTTTAAACATTCTTTCCTTAAGGAAAGGTTAACAAGGTAGACAGGAAAAAGTGAAGGCAGTTCTTGTGTTTGAAAATTCTTTGGAAAATGAAACAGACTTTCCTCAGTTTATTACATTTATAAAATATGTTGTGCTTCCCTCTTTCTTTAATTTAATGTTTATAATGTGAATTCTGTTGGAAAAATTCTGCTTGTCGTTTTATATTTCTAGGTATCTTTGGAGATGGGGAAAATCTTAGTGGAAGGTGTGGGTGAAGTTCAGGAGTATGTGGATATCTGTGACTATGCTGTTGGTTTATCCCGGATGATTGGAGGACCTATCTTGCCTTCTGAAAGTAAGCAATGGAATTAGTTAAGCTGAGTTTTGTACTCTGATATACAGAGCTCCAAAAAAAAAAAAAGTACTCTGGCTATGGACTGTGCAAAAGAGAAATTTCTTTTCTTTTTTTTTTTTTGAGACGGAGTCTTGCTCTGTCGCCCAGGCTGGAGTGCAGTGACGTGATCTCGGCTCACTGCAAGCTCCACCTCCCGGGTCCACGCCATTCTCCTGTCTGAGCCTCCCGAGTAGCTGGGACCACAGGCGCCTGCCACCTCGCCCGGCTAATGATTTTGTATTTTTAGTAGAGACAGGGTTTCACCATGTTAGCCAGGATGGTCTCGATCTGCTGACCTCATGATCCGCCTGCCTCAGCCTCCCAAAATGCTGGGATTACAGGCGTGAGCCACCGCCTCCGGCCATAAGAGAAATTTAAAGTGACATAAATAGGTGAAAATATCCTCAATCTTTCAAAGAAATGCAAATTAAAACATGAAAATGTTAGATCAAGAACCTTTTTGTTTTAAAGATAAAACTTAATGTTGGCAAGTGCATGGTTAGACACTTTTAACTCATCTGTAAAATGATTTGGAAATATACCCAAAGAGCTGAACTTTAAAGAGCCCAGTTTTAAGAATCTAAGTAAATAATCTGAAATAAGACAGAAGTTATGTGTGAAGAAGTTCATTGTGGCATCAATTAAAAACACTAGAAATGACCTAAATGTCGAATCATAAGGGGAAAAAATCTAAGCCATTTTAGTAGACTATTAGCATGTACTAAAAATAATGTTTGTGAAGGTTGTCTTCCCCTAACCCACAGGTTTACAGGAAGGTTTTATTTACTTGTTTTTAAATTATACTAATGTTAATTTTTTTTGAAGAGGTGTTAGATTCATATCAGAAAATTAGAAAGCAACAAAAGGGTAAAGGGTGAAACGTTTCCCTCCTACCCCTGTGGCTAAGCCATAGTACCCCATGGAAGTAGTGAATGCTTTCAGTTTCTTGTGTGTCCTTTTTATATTTGTAGGATCTTGCTGTGTTGTTCAGGCTGGTCTCAAACTTCTGGCCTCAAGTGATCCTCCCTTTCAGCCTCTCCAGTAGTTGGGATTATAGGCGTAAGCCACCCTGCTAGGCCCTTGTGTATCTTTTTTAGAGCATGTACAGCCAAATATGTAGCAAACTATACATTCTTGTTTTATTTTTTTGAGACTGACTCTCGCTCTGTTGCCCAGGCTGGAGTGCAGTGTGGCGTAATCTCGGCTCACTGCAACCTCCGCCTCCTGGGTTCAAGCGATTTTCTGCCTCAGCTGCCCGAGTAGCTGGGATTACAGGCGTGCACCACCACACCCAGCTAATTTTTGTATTTTTGGTAGAGGTGGGGTTTCACCATCTTGACCAGGCTGGTCTTGAACTCCTCACCTCATGATCCACCTGACTTGGCCTCCCAAAGTGCTGGGATTACAGGTATGAGCCACTGTGCCCGGCCGCAAACTATACATTCTGTTTTATACTTTTATATTCAATAATATATCTTGGAAATTGTTTTTTTGTTTTCTTTTTTTGAGACAAGATTTTACTGTCTTGCCCAGGCCAGAATGTAGCGGCGCGATCACAGTTCACTGCAGCCTCAACCCCGGGATTAGGCAATCCTCCCACCTCAGCCTCCTGAGTGGCTGAGACTATAGGTGCACGCCACCATACCTGGCTTTTTTTTTTTTTTGTAGAGGTGAGATTTGGCAATGTTGCCCAGGCTGGTCTTGAACTCCAGGGCTCAGGTGATCTGCCTGTCTCAGCCTCCCAAAGTGTTAGGATGACAGGTGTGAGCCACTGTGTCAGGCTGGAAATTGCTTTCATATTAGTCTATTAAGGGGCTTCCTTCATCTGTGTCTACTGCTGTCTATTTTGACATAAAGAGACCATAATTTGTTTAGTCAGCTCCCAAATGATGTATATGTAGGGTTGTTTTCAGTGCGTTGCTATTACAAGCTGTTCTGTAAGAACCAATCTTATACTCTGAGGTTTTAACAATGAAGATAATAAGATGACAGCAAGAGTAAGAAAAAAAAAAAAAACTGGACATGGTGGCTCACACCTGTAATCCCAGCACTTTGGGAGGCCGAGGCGGGCAGATCACCTGAGGTCAGGAGTTAGAGACCATCCTGGCCAACACGGAGAAACCCCGTCTCTACTAAAAATACAAAATTAGCCAGGCATGGTGGCACATGCCTGTAATCCTGGCTACTATGGAGGCTGAGGCAGGAGAATCACTTGAACCCGGGAGGTAGAGGTTTCCGTGAGCCGAGATCGTGCCATTGCACTCCAGCCTGGACAATAAGTGTGAAACTCCATCTCAAAAAAAAAAAAAAAAAAAAAAAACGCGGTTAAGAGTGTATGCGATTTGTGATGTTTGCAGTGTGGATGGAGCAAAACAGGTGACTGTGTGTCTGTATTGGCAATGCTGGGATAGAAATGTATGCTAAAGTGGTAGCAGTGGTTATCTCTGTGGCAGAATTATTAGTAGTGGATTTTCTTCTATTTTTCTATATTTTCTAAATTTCCATGATGGTTATTAGGTTCCATTTATAATCAGGAAATATTTTTTAAAAAATCATATTTTTCTCTTTTCTTCAAATATTAAGTAAATTCCCTTCTGTAGAACGAGTTGGGGAGTCTTTTAATATACAGTTAATGTCCTTAATTAGATATCTAGCAATGATTCCCCTTATCCAATATTAATTTTATGTCATTGAACACTTTCAGGCATTTTTTTCCAGCTAAAAAAAGTTAATAACAATGCGGTGACTCACGCCTGTAATCCCAGCACTTTGGGAGGCAGAAGTGGGTGGATCTCTTGAGGTCGGGAGTTCAAGACCAGCCTGACCAACATGGACAAACCCTGTCTCTAATAAAAATACAGATTAGCTGGGCGTGGTGGCACATACCTGTAATCCCAGCTACTTGGGAGACTGAGGCAGGAGAATCGCGTGAACCTGGGAGGCGGAGTTTGCAGTGAGCCGAAATCACGCCGTTGCTCTCCAACCTGGGCAACAGGAGGAAAACTCTGTTTCAAAAAAAGGTTAATAAACCTCCAATTTGGGGACATGTCCATGTGCAAGCAGGTAACTTATGTGATTTATACCTACTATGATGCCTGCCTCACAATTAAAATATTTCTCAATTGCTTGTACATTTTTGTTTGTTTATTTGAGATAGGATCTGTCACCCAGGCTGGAGTACAGTGGTGTGACTATGGCCCCTTGCAGCCTGGTCAAGCAATCTTTCCACCTCAGCCTCCTGAATAGCTGGGATTACAGGCACACACCACCAAGCCCAGCTGATTTTTAAATTTTTCTTGTTGAGATGAGGGAGGTCACACTATGTTGCCTAGGCTGGTCTAGAACTCCTTGGCTCGAATAATCCTCCTGCCTTGGCCACCAAAAGTGTTGGGATTATAGGCATGAGCCACTATACCTAGCTTATAGTTTTTTTTTTTTTTAAGTAGTTTACTCATCTATGTAGAAGCTTTGGGGTAACTTTGGCTTTATTAATTCAATAAATACTTATGGAGCATCTATCAGGTGCCGGATAATCTACTAGGTGATAATCTGTAAGGCAGAGTCCCTGTCCTTAAGGGATTTATAAGCTTATAAATTATACCTTACAGTGGGAGATAAATAAACAGGTAATTATATCCAGCATAATCCATCATGGTAAGTAATATGAGGGAGTAGACGGTAGGATGGTGGGCATGTAACTGGGGGCCCCTAACCCAGCCTCGTGAGTGCAGTCGGGAAAGGCCTCCAAGAGAAAGTCAGCCAAGGTAAGGTCCCAAATGGGACAAAGAGGAGAAGGAGTGGAGTGCTGGAAGTTGTTTTAAAGAAGGAAGACGCCTGAGTGAAAGCTGGGTGAGTCTGGCTTAATTGGGAGGATTGCATTGCTTCAGCACAGCTGGAGGGTACAGTGGTAGGGCAGGTGGACTGGAAAGAGAACCTTGGGAAGGGACTTTTTCTGACAAGGAGATTGGACTTTTATTCCGAGAGTAGCTACAGTAGGTATCCAAACTCCAGAGGGTTGTAAGCAAGGGGGTGACATCAGGGCAGAGATAGGAGGGCACGAGAGGAGGAGAGCCCTACCAGGAAGAGGCTGTGCCAGCACTTCATGTCTAGGGATTAAGGTGCCTAGATTAAGGAGGGCCCAGGAGTGAGGTGCTGCATCTGGTATGGTCCCCCATCCTAGCTAGCAGTATGAGTGTGGCCAGTAAGACTGATGGCTGGGACAGCCACCTTTCCAGTTGATCTGTGGTTTTAGCCAGGAGTTGTGAACCATCGTATTCCTGTGGTATGGTGCTATACTGTTCCAGCTGCCTCAGCTACTCGGGAGGCTGAGGCAGGAGAATGGCGTAAACCCAGGAGGCGGAGCTTGTAGTGAGCTGAGATCTAGCCACTGCACTCCAGCCTGGGCGACAGAGCAAGACTCCCTCTCAAAAAAAAAAAAAGAAAAAAAGAAACACCGTGTGGGATTATGGGTGACTTTAAAGTTTGTATTTAAAATACAATATTTTTGTTTGTATTTTCTTTTTCTTTTCTTTCTTTTCTTTCTTTTTTTTTTGGAGACAGGGTCTTACTCTGTTGTCCAGGCTGGAGTGCAGTGGTGCAATCACAGGTCACTTCAGCCTCAACCTCCTGGGCTTAAGCAGTTCTCCCACCTCAGCCTCCTAAGTAGCTGGGACTACAGGCATATACCAATCACACCTAACTAATTTTTAATTTTTTTTTGTGGAGACAGGGTTCTTGCCATGTTCATCCAAGTTTCAAACTGAGCTCAAGTGATTCTCCTGTCCCAGCATCCCAAAGTGCTGGAGATTACAGGCATGAGCCACTGTTCCTAGCTTATCTGTATTTTTAGTTTTCTTATAATGAATGTAAAAATATGCATAATTCATTTTATTTATTTATTTATTGAGATGGAGTCTCCCTCTGTTGTCCAGGCTGGAGTGCAATGGCAGGATCTTGGCTCGCTGCAACCTCTGCCTCCCGGGTTCAAGCGATTCTCCTGCCTCAGCCTCCTGAGTAGCTGGGATTATAGGCACGTGCCACCACACCCGGCTAATTTTTGTATTTTCAGTAGAGACGGGGTTTTACCATGTTGGTCAGGCTGGTCTCGAACTCCTGACCTCGTGATCCACCTGCCTCTGCCTCCCCAAGTGCTGGGATTACAGGCGTGAGCCACTGCGCCTGGCCTGCATAATTCATTTATTCAACATATATATAATTATTAGAACTCCCCTGTCCCATCTTCCACCAATAAATGAGCCATCTTGTCTCGAATTCAGAGATGTTGGCCCAGGGATTCATCAGGTAACATAAAGAATATGGGAGGCCAGGTGTGGTGGCTCACTCCTGTAATCCCAGCACTTTGGGAGGCCAAGGTGGACAGATCACTTGAGATCAGGAGTTTGAGACCAGCCTGGGCAACATGGTGAAACTCCTTCTCTACTAAAAATACAACAGTTAGCTGGGCATGGTGGTGCGTGCCTGTAATCCCAGCTACTCAGGAGGCTGGGGCTCAAGAATTGCTGGAACTTGGGAGGTGCAGGTTGCAGTGAGCTGAGATTGCGCCGCTCCACTCCAGCCTGAGTGACAGAGTGAGACTGACTCAAAACCAAACAAAACAAAGAACATGGGCCTAAGTCCCTGTGCCCTGGTCATGTTCTGCCCTTTGTGTTCATACCACCTAGGGCACCCATCATGTCTAGAAAGTGTCCCAGGTGCACTGATACTGCTGTAATCTATGCAGAGTCCTATGAAGATCAGAGGTGTAATGAATGTCATCATGATTTACAAGGTAGTGTAGTAGTAACCACTTTTGTTGTACATTAGTTAATGTACCGATATCCCACGGCTGTGTAGTAATATCACACTATAAGGCATCTGAAATCTTCTCCGGTCTGCTATACATTTGTTCTTATTAACTTGATGGGTGTTAAGTTAACTTGCTTCAGCATGTTGCATCCTTTTCCTGTTCTCAGGACCTGGCCATGCGCTGATTGAGCAGTGGAATCCCGTAGGCCTGGTTGGAATCATCACGGCATTCAATTTCCCTGTGGCAGTGTATGGCTGGAACAATGCCATCGCCATGATCTGTGGAAATGTCTGCCTCTGGTAAGACCTGCTCACTTTCCTCTCTAGTAGTGAGTGATAAAAATAGCATTTCTAGATACTACTGCCTCAGCCTCTTGAGTAACTGGGATTATAAGTGTGTGTCGCTACACCTGGCTTCTTCAATAACACTTTATCTTTTTTTGAGATGGAGTTTCACTCTTGTTGCCCAGGCTAGAGCAGAATGGTGTGAACTCAGCTCACTGCAACCTCCACCTCCCAGGTTCAAGCAATTCTCCTGCCTCAGCCTTCCAAGTAGCTGGGATTACAGGCATGTGCCACCACGCCCAGCTAATTTTTTGTATTTTTT
>NW_016808057.1:308895-319636 GCF_001698545.2 Rhinopithecus bieti
CAGGTGACCCACCTGCCTCAGCCTCCCAAAGTGTTGGGATTACAGGTGTGAGCCATTGCACCTGGCCAGTAAAACTTTGATAGTAAACTCCCAAGTAATTCTGAGGCACTTGGTCAGTGTTCTCATTTAGGTCTTAAATTTTTCAACTTACAAAATATTTGATAGTAAAAATGTCTGTATATTGTAGATGGCAAACAGTTACTTGTTTTTTGCTTTTGTGTTCAGTGGAAGACATTAAATGAGGAAAATCAGAACAATTGTTTTTGGCTCATTTTGCTTACGTCTGTTCCACTAGTTATTAATTTAGTTTAAATGTGTGGTACTCAGTTGAATCTATTCAAAAACTATAAAATAAGACATTTGGGAGGACTAATAATTTGCACCACGTGATGAAACGAACTCATGTTTTCTAACATTCTAATCCAAAAAAGGCTCATTGTGTAGTTTTCCTCAGCTCTCTTGAGTTTTCCCAGGAAAGTTTAGTTAATGCAGCATGTTGGTAGATTTCTGCTTCACTCATTTCCCATAATTGGCTGAGGTTAACGTAATGATTCCTGTGATTAGTGCAGCAAGCTGATTCAGAATTGCTTGGTGCTATTTTTGTGTTCATGAAAGTTTTGTTGTTCCTTAGGTCTCAAAGACACCCAGCTGAAGGACAGATTTCTATTTCAGTTACTAGACTCATTTGTCAGTTGTCTGATTGGGCAGAGCATTTTCTCACACTTTTGCATCTGTTTGATAATAAAAGGTATTTATGGTTTCTGTCAATAAGTTTTTCTTTTTCTTTTTTTGTTTTAACCTTCTTAAGGAAAGGAGCTCCAACCACTTCCCTCATTAGTGTGGCTGTCACAAAGTAAGTACGTGTGGCTTTCTTTTTCCTGGGTATGGAATAATATCGAAAGGGTGATTAATAGCTGTGACTTTTTAATCTGATGTCAAAGAGTCACATAGCATGGAATTTGGATAACCTCTTTCTCCTTTGCTTGTAATATTATTTTTATATACAGAGTGCTTTCAGTGCCATGTCATTTAATTTAACTCTTTGGAAACATGCCAGATATTGACATATTGATTGAACACTTGCAGACATTATTTTGTCACTTGAAAAATAAAAGCATCTTCAGTGGAAAGGAAATTTTTGCAATTTAGGAGCTATATTTTCTCACTATTCAACAAGTTAATAGTTTTGAGAATAGATTTCTATACAGTTAATACTTACATTGCTTTTACTTAATAGAGTGTTAACAAAATTGATTATTATACTAATCTGCTGATTCATCTAACACTGAAATGTATTGCATCTTTTGGTTAAACAATTATTAGTGTTTTACTTGTATTTGAGAACTTGGGAGCTCTGATTAAGTCATAAAAGCAATGTGATTGATGTATCATTCTGGAATTTGGAGGATGTATAGAGTTAGGGTGCCTTCCCATGTAGGATTAGGATGTACCTTTGATGTTCCATTGCTTGCCTGGTCTGCATTCTGAGTTCAGAATTATTAGTAGAGAAATTGGGGTGGAGTCTGTGGGCAAGAGGGTTCTTCATATTAGAAGATTGTTATTATTATTATTATTTTTGAGACGGAGTCTCGGTTTGTCACCAGGCTGGAGCACACTGGCACAATCTCAGCTCACGGCAACCTCCTACTCCCTGGTTCAAGTGATTCTTCTGCCTCAGCCTCCCAAGTATCTGGGATTACAGGCATGTGCCACCACGTCCAGCTAATTTTTGTATTTTTAGTAGAGATGGGGTTTCACCATGTTGACCAGGATGGTCTCGATCTCCTGACCTCATGATCCACCTGCCTCAGCTTCCCAAAGTGCTGGGATTACAGGCATGAGCCACTGCGCCCAGCCTAGAAGATTATTTAGAATCATGGCTTAGGAATTGGAAAGTGATGGGCTGGAAAAGAGCAAGGGTAATTGTTTTAATTTTTATTTTTTATTTTTTTTGAGACAGAGTCTTTGTTGCCCGGGCCGGAGTGCAGTGGGGCCATCTCAGCTCACTGTAGTTTCTGCTTCCTGGGTTCAAGAGATTCTCATGCTTCAGCCTCCCGAGTAGCTGGGATTACAGGTGTGGGTCACCACGCCATGCTAATTTTTTTTTTTTTAAGAGGAAGTCTCGCTCTGTCGCCCAGGCTGGAGTGCAGTGCCACAATCTTGGCTCACTCCAACCTCTGCCTCCCAGGTTCAAGTGATTCTCCTGCCTCAACCTCCCAAGTAGCTGGGATTACAGGTGCATGCCACCATGCTTGGCTCATTTTTTGTTTTTTGTTTTTGAGACGGAGTCTTGCTCTGTCGCCAGGCTGGAGTGCAGTGGCGTGATCTCGGCCCACTGAAACCTCTGCTTCCCAGGTTCCAGCAATTCCCCTGCCTCAGCCTCCTGAGTGGCTGGGGCTACAGGCATGCGCTACCACACCTGGCTAATTTTTTGTATTTTAGTAGAGATAGGGTTTTACCATGTTGACCAGGATGGTCTCAATCTCCTGACCTCGTGATCTGCCCGCCTCAGCCTCCTAAAGTGCTGGGATTACAGGTGTGAGCCACCGTGCCCGGCTAGCTGATTTTTATATTTTTAGTAGACATGGAGTTTCACCATGTTGTCCAGGCTGGTCTTGAACTCCTGGCCTCAAGTCATCTGCCTGCCTCGGTCTCCCAAAGTGGCTGGGATTACAGGCATGAACCACTGCCCCTGGCCTAAAAATAACCCCTGCCCCTGGCCTAAAAATAAAACAAACAAACAAACAAACAAAAAAACAGCGGAATAATTAATGTGGAAGTAGTGAACCAACAATTGTTACGAAGTAGTTAAAATTTTGTCCATTTTGATACCGGTTTTGCTTTAAGTTTTTTTTTTGCGTTAAAGAGTTGAAGAATTTGAAATGTTCGTGTAAGAGTTTATGTGCGGGTTGATAGTTTTCAAAGCACTGAAAATGTTATTTTCAATGGTTTGAAATGTAATGGAAGATAATAAGTAAAATGATGCTAAATTTTGCTGGAATTAACTAAGGTTGATGCAGTGCCACAAGGAGGTCTTCTTAAGTTCAACTAAATTTTCAGATTCCTTAGATGACCACAGGCCACATATGGTTCTATCTGTGTATTCAGAAGGATAGTACGGGAGCATAGCTTCTCAGGAGGGTGGCATCAGGTATTCCTCTTCAATCAGTGTTCTTGTCATAGTCACATAGGTACAAGGAAGTGAGAGCCACATTGGAGAGGTGTGGGGTTTAACCTGGCTTAAAGCCTAATGCCCCGCAGAAACGAAAATCTCTTATAACAATTGTAGCTTTCAGGGGCCACAGGGACATGCAGTTACAAGTGTCACTGCCCTCAGGAAAGGCCAAAAAGCATGGCATTCCCATTAATAGCTCATAGATGGTTATCCCAGTTCAGATGGAAGTGACCAGGCAGGGGTCATTTTTACCGTAAGCCGGGTTGTCTAAGAAACATTGACGACACTCTGACACTTTCCAGGTAACATGGAGAACAGAGCTAGAGTTCAACTTAAAGTTAGAGTCTCATCTTAGGGGTAGGGGTTTGTTAACCTTTACCCATAGGCACAAAACAAAAGCCTTGCCCTTAAAGAGAGTACAGTCTACTTGTGCAGACAATATAGACACCCGAAATCCCTGGAAAGAATTGTACATCCTGAAACCTGGTCTTGGACATGAGAGCTGGAGTTCATGATCCTTGATTGGATCCTGGATTGGAAGGAAGAAAGAAAACAGCTATAAAGGGTATTTTAGGGGAACTTGGGTGTGATAATGATACCTTTCCTATGAAAGTGAGTATGGGATTTGGGTCTTTTTGAAGTTTAAACAAATTGGAAAGTAGCCAGTAAGTTAAGATGATTGATGAAAATAACCTTTGCTGTATTGGTCCTCTGGAAACTCAAAATGAATGGAATCCTTTTTCAGAGAAACCAGAATTATTTTAGCCATTTTCTTTTATAACTCAAAATCAGATTTAAGTAGCATTTAAATGTATTTCTCATTTTAACAAGAGAAAAAACTCTGCTTGTCCACAATTCTGTAGCCTGCAGGGCACTGATATTTTCTGATCGACATGGTTTGGTGGGAAGTAGCCCCAAGCTCTTTCAGGGTTCTGCAGGGTGGCCCCAGCTCCTTCTTTTGTGTCTGTGGCATTTACTTTAGGTTTTGAGGATCCCGTCCTCTTCCCCAATTTGTGCTTTACAACTTCTCTAACTCTGCTTTGCAGAGATGTGTTTAAATCTCTTATTTGCTGGTGGGGACCACCTCTAATTTCCTTCATCGTTCTAGGTCTTATTCCTTTTTATTTTCCTTTTTAATCACATTTCAATAGATTTGTGTAAGACCAAAATAAATAAATAAATAAATAAATAAGTAAATAAATAAATAAATAAATGGCCCAGTGATCAGTCTGCTGTCTTAAACCAGATGTGTCCTCATAGTTTGGTAGAAAATACTTGAAAACTGACAATTTGAGCTACTTAAACAATGCTTTGTGTCTTCTATTTATGTTCTGTTTTTTTCTTCTTCTCAAGATTCTTTTTTTTTTTTTTTTTTTGAGATAGAGTCTTGCTCTGTCTCCCAGGCTGGAGTGCAGTGGCACAATCTCAGCTCACTGCAACCTCTGCCTTTCAGGTTCAAGCGATTCTCCTGCCTCAGCCTCCTGAGTTGGTGGGATTACAGGCTCCCACCATCACTCCTGGCTAATTTTTATATTTTTAGTAGAGATGGGGGGTCACCATGTTGGCCAGGCTGGTCTTGAACTCCTGACCTCAAGTGATTCATCAGCCTCGGCCTCCCAAAGTGCTGGGATTACAGGCATGAACCACCACACTTGGCCTCAAGATTCTTTCAGGACAAAAAAAAAAAAAATTCTGCTAATAGTTTTTTGAAAACGGCATTTTCAATATGTGAGGAGAAATCCAGGTCTGAATGTTTGAGGGCCGAGTCTGGTATAAGAGTGTTCTTAATGTTAGAAGGCCATTTAGGAACAGTGACTTAGAAATTGAAAAGTGGGCTGAAAAAGCAAGAGAGTAGTATATTTGAGGGATGGGAGAGAAAGTTGCAAAAAGGAGAGTCAAGTGGTTGGAATTTATTCCTTGTTTTTAAAAAAATGACTTCAGAAATTAAATTATTGCCTCAATAATTGCTTTTTCCTTTCTAGGATAATAGCCAAGGTTCTGGAGGACAACAAGCTGCCTGGTGCGATTTGTTCCTTGACTTGTGGTGGAGCAGATATTGGGTAGGTTATTAGGCTGAGAGCATCTTCTGTTGAAGGACCCCAGGTTCACCAACTAGAATCATTGTTACTAGAATAATGAACTCACTTTTAACTAAGGAGTTAAGAATGGTTTTTGAAATCATTATTATTATGGAGTTTGTTGGGTTCTTATTGTATTAATGCCTAACCTCTATTGGAGGATGAATAAGAATTGTCTTTTTACTTGCCCAGAGGTACTATTTCTAAGGTGTTTATATCCTGAAATAACAAACTGCTGTAATGGGGGGGCAGCCTGTGACTTCCTGACACGTGGTTTGTCAAGGTGTTTACTTACAAAGAAAGCTATGAAATTGTAGTCTGGGGTCTCACTGCCTGCCGAGAACCTAGCCTATTATCTGAGTTTCTCAGCTGACCGAAAAAGGGAACCCTGGGAGCACAGCCTCTTTTTAGTAAAATTGTTTTTTTTTTAAATTGCCATATAATTCACAATTAGTGTACCATAAAATCCTCTCTTTTAAAGTGTACAATATAGTGGTTTTTAAAATATTCAGGGTATTGTACAACTATCACCACTATCTTTTTCCAGAACATTTTGATCAGCCCAGAAAGTAATCCCATACCCATTGGCAGTCTCTTCCCATTCCCCCTGCTCTCATGCCCTGACAGCCACTAAAGAATTTTCTGTCTCTATGGATTTGCCTATTTGAGACATTTTGTATAAATGAAGTCATATAATATGTGGCCTTTTGTGTCTTGCTGCTTTTACTTGGCATGATACTAAGATGACACGGACTATAATTGTGCTGAACTGGGATAAAAGCTGAGGTTCTTATCAGCTTAGACTTTGATTAGGTGAGTTTTCCAGGAGTCAAGTCTTACAACCCATACTGGTGTGGCCAAAGTGTTAGTTTCTTCGCCTTCCCACACTTTTAACATACTGTTGTACTTACTGGGCAGTCTCAAAAAGGAGCAATAAGTTACTCTGTTTTTCATATTGATGAGAAAATTTTACAAAATACAACTCCCACATGTACAATGCAGAGTGAAATATTATCTAAGTGTCGTTTAAAACACGAGTCAGCCTTTGACTGTATTCTTGCATTCTGGGTATCTAGTGCTTGTGTTGGCCTTGCAATAGCTCAGATAATTATGGTAGTATATACAGGAGCATGTTAAACGGCAGCCACTTTGAGTATTAGTGCTCATACCTGCTAGGTTGAACCTCAGAAGATTGACCTAGGTAACTGAGCCAAGCCGTACAGCCCTACGTTAGACTGATGCTGTGGCTGCCCCGCTTGGCTAACACTGGACCTTTTGTAGCACTGAACTAGGAACAGAGAGGTTCAAATCAGTAGTATCTGATTTGCGTTCCTTAGAAGCAACTGGAAATCCTAGCATAGCCTTTGTAAGTCAACTTCTGTGAGGAATACTTTAGGATAGCGGTCCCCAACCTTTCTGGCACCAGGGACTGGGGCTGGTTTAGTGGAAGTACAATTTTTCCGTGGACCACGGGAGGGGGATGGTTTTAGGATGAAATTGTTCCACCTCAGATCATAAGGCATTAGTTAGATTCTCATAAGGAGCATGCAATCTAGATCCCTTGCGTGCACAGTTCACAATAGGGTTCACACTCCTATGAAAATCTAATGCTGCCGCTGATCTGAAGGAGGTGGTGCTCAGGCAGTAATGCTCGCTGGGTTGCCTGCTGCCTACCTCCTGCTGTGCAGCCTGGTTCCTAATAGGCCACAGACTGGTACTGGTTGGCATCCTGGGGCTTGGGGACCCCTGCTTTAGGATATTTCCCTACAGGCTTTTAAGTTTTAATTCTTTTAATTTTTTTGAGACAGGGTCTCACTCTGTCACCTAGGCTGGAGTGCAGTGGCTCGATCTCAGCTCACTGCAACCTCCCCCTCCCAGGTTCAAGTGATCCTCCCACCTCAGCCTCCCAAGTAGCTGGGACTACAGGCGCATGCCTGTACACCTGGCTAATTTTAGTATTTTGTGTAGAGACAGGGTTTCATCATGTTGCCTAGGCTGGTCCTGCCCAAGTTTTAATCCTTAAAGGAATTACACAGCAGTTAAAAGTCTGTAAAACTGGAATGCTCAGCTAAGATCGTATTGTCCAGTCACTCACTCAGTATAGGAAAGACTTTCTTCCCTGAGAACTTCCTCTAGGTGATTTCTATTCAGATGTTCACAGCAGGTTAGCCTCTTCTGCCATATGGTTCTACTTGTGAAAAACTTTTTTCCTTCTCATGAAGACTTTCCCTTGCTCCCCTGGGACAGACTTTCTTGTAGCTTCGAGAGACTGCTTTTCCAAGGGCACTTCAGTGCTGGGTACCTTTAGAAGTTGTCATTGCTAGGTTTCTCCGCTTGGGTGACCGACCATGTCTGTTCCCTTGCAGCACAGCAATGGCCAAAGATGAACGAGTGAACCTGCTGTCCTTCACTGGGAGCACTCAGGTGGGAAAACAGGTGGCCCTGATGGTGCAGGAGAGGTTTGGTAAGTGTTGGCTTTCTAATGAGGGTTTTAATTCTCTCAAATATGGAGGTAAAATCTAAAAGTTGAGTTTTGTTTTCCCCTCAACCTTTTCCATGGAGGCAGTGGTCATGTTTATTTGAATGTCTAAGTAAAAGAAAAGGGTACAGTTATTAGCAGTTGAATATTAGGGAAGTCTTAAATTTAAATACCAAAATTTATGAAAATATGAGCACTTTGGGAGGCCGAGGCAGGCGGATCACAAGGTCAGGAGATCGAGACCATCCTGGCTAACACAGTGAAACCCCGTCTCTACTAAAAATACAAAAAATTAGCCGGGCGAGGTGGTGGGCGCCTGTAGTCCCAGCTACTCGAGAGGCTGAGGCAGGAGAATGACGTGAACCCGGGAGGCGTAGCTTGCAGTGAGCCAAGATCACGTCACTGCACTCCAGCCTGGGTGACAGAGCGAGACTCCATCTAAAAAAAAAAGAAAAAGTATGAAAGGAAGTAATTTTCTCTCTAAATGGGTATAATTGAATCACGTAGAATATTTATGTTTGAAATGTTTGTTTTTTCATACTGTAAAGAAATAGTACTTGAACATAAATTTATTTAATAAGGCCATTTTTACTTCCTGTAGAAAGGGTACACTCGCCAGTAGTTTTGGCACGAGAGTACACTGGACAAAGGAGACAGGGTCATTTATAACCTGATGCGTCCACTCTACTGCTGTGTCTGGTTTCCATTGGCTGGAATGGAACCTCACATTTTGTACTGGTCCCGACTGGGTAGCAACTTAGAACTTTTTAAAAGAGGCAAAGGTAGAGGAGAACAAAGGAAGGAGAAAGTAACTTGAGGAATGCTGAGAAAAGTAAAAACACTTTTAAATAAGGAAGAGGAACAGGCTATAACCTAATGTGTACTTGGACCAGTATAAGCATGCCAGAGCAAATATTTAGGAGCACAGGTCTTTGAATAAATTTTGCTTTTAAGAGAAGTTATTTATTTTTAATTAGATGGGGAGGAAAGTCTTTGAAGAGGAACCTCTACTTACTTTGCACACTTATCAAATTGTACTAGTCCTGTTTGGCAAATTAAATAAGAAAAATGTCATTTCTCATTAGTATAGTGGTGAGAAAAATGTCATCATTTAAACAGGAGCACTGAGTACAGAACTTACAGTGAGTGTGGAATAGAAGGCTTAAATCTGCTCTTTCATGTATATGAATCATATATATGGATCATGGATATGTATCCATATGCATATGGATCATGGTTATGGATCATGGATACATGATTGAAAAGAGTTGTATAGACATAGCTTTGTATACTGTACTGTGCTTTATGAATGATTTCCAAGGTTTTCGAGGATAATACTGGCTATCGATTTTTGGCTGTTAGGCTGAATTTTAGACTTTTACCCCAGCATAAGACAAAATTTGACTAATCTGTCGACTGTTTAACTATGTAGGCATTGCTTTTTATTAGGCAAAGCAATTTATTAAAAAAACAGCTAATAAAAAAGGTCAGCAAGGTTGCAGGACTCAAGATTGAGATACAAAAATCAATTACATTTTTATGCATTAACAATGAACAATCCAAAAATGAAATCCAGAAAACAATTCAATTAGTAGTAGCATCAGAAAGAATAAAATACTTAGGAATACATTTAACAGAAGAAGTGTAAGTCTGTTGCACGGAGCACTAAAATCATCATCAAAATAAATTAAAGATGACCTAAATAAATGAGTAGATAATCCCCTTTTCAGTTTTTGGAAGATTTAATGTTGTAAAGGTATCAATGTGGTCCACATGATCTACAGATTCAATGCAATTCCTGTAAAAATCCCAGTTTTCTGTCTTATAACAATTGACAAGTTAATCCTAAAAGTAATATGGCAATACTAAGGANTAGCAACTTAGAACTTTTAAAAGAGGCAAAGGTAGAGGAGAACAAAGGAAGGAGAAAGTAACTTGAGGAATGCTGAGAAAAGTAAAACACTTTTAAATAAGGAAGAGGAACAGGCTATAACCTAATGTGTACTTGGACCAGTATAAGCATGCCAGAGCAAATATTTAGGAGCACAGGTCTTTGAATAAATTTTGCTTTTAAGAGAAGTTATTTATTTTAATTAGATGGGGAGGAAAGTCTTTGAAGAGGAACCTCTACTTACTTTGCACACTTATCAAATTGTACTAGTCCTGTTTGGCAAATTAAATAAGAAAATGTCATTTCTCATTAGTATAGTGGTGAGAAAATGTCATCATTTAAACAGGAGCACTGAGTACAGAACTTACAGTGAGTGTGGAATAGAAGGCTTAAATCTGCTCTTTCATGTATATGAATCATATATATGGATCATGGATATGTATCCATATGCATATGGATCATGGTTATGGATCATGGATACATGATTGAAAAGAGTTGTATAGACATAGCTTTGTATACTGTACTGTGCTTTATGAATGATTTCCAAGGTTTTCGAGGATAATACTGGCTATCGATTTTGGCTGTTAGGCTGAATTTTAGACTTTTACCCCAGCATAAGACAAAATTTGACTAATCTGTCGACTGTTTAACTATGTAGGCATTGCTTTTATTAGGCAAAGCAATTTATTAAAAAAACAGCTAATAAAAAAGGTCAGCAAGGTTGCAGGACTCAAGATTGAGATACAAAATCAATTACATTTTATGCATTAACAATGAACAATCCAAAATGAAATCCAGAAAACAATTCAATTAGTAGTAGCATCAGAAAGAATAAAATACTTAGGAATACATTTAACAGAAGAAGTGTAAGTCTGTTGCACGGAGCACTAAAATCATCATCAAAATAAATTAAAGATGACCTAAATAAATGAGTAGATAATCCCCTTTTCAGTTTTGGAAGATTTAATGTTGTAAAGGTATCAATGTGGTCCACATGATCTACAGATTCAATGCAATTCCTGTAAAATCCCAGTTTTCTGTCTTATAACAATTGACAAGTTAATCCTAAAAGTAATATGGCAATACTAAGGACCCTAAAAGCCAAAGCAATCTTAAAA
>NW_016808057.1:319695-366999 GCF_001698545.2 Rhinopithecus bieti
ATAGCCAGGATGGTCTCGATCTCCTGACCTCGTGATCCGCCCGTCTCGGCCTCCCAAAGTGCTGGGATTACAGGCTTGAGCCACCGCGCCCGGCGGACTGTCACTTCTTAGTCAAAAAATTTATGGCAAAACTATGATAATCAAGACTATGTGGCACCAGCATACGGATAGACATAAAAATCAATGGAATAGAATTGGAAGTCCAGAAATAAACTCTTGCATTTATGGTCAGTTGTGTCAAGGGTGACAAGACATTTCAATGGGGGAAAGGATGGTCTTTTTAACAAATGGTACTGACACAACCAGCTGTCTATACATATGAGTGTGAAGTCAGACCCCTACTACATCTCCTATGCAACGACAAACTCAAAATGTATCAAAGACCTTTAAAATTCTTAAAAGAAAACATAGGAATAAGTTTTCGTGACCTTGGATTAGGCGATAGTTTCTTAGAAATGACAACTAAAGCACAAGCAACAACAATTAAAAGACAAATTAATTTTTATCAAAATTAAAGCATTTTGTGATTCAAAGGACATCAGGAAAAAGTGAAAAGAACAACCTACAGAATGGCAGAAAATGTTTGGAAGTCATTTGATAAGGAACTTGTATGTGGAATATCTAAAGAACTCTTAAAATTTAAGAATATGAAAGACAACCCAATTAAAAATGGGCATTGGATTTGAATAGACATCTTTTTGTTTTTTCTTGAGATGGACTCTCATGCTCTGTTACCCAAGCTGGAGTACAGTGGGGGAGATCCCGGCTCACTGCAACCTCCGCCTCCTGGGTTCAAGCAATTCTTCTGCCTCAGCCTCCCAAGTAGCTGGGACTACAGGCATGTGCCACCACACCTAATTTTTGTATTTTTAGTAGAGACAGGGTTTCTCCATATTGGCCAGGCTGGTCTCGAACTCCTGACCTCGTGATCCGCCCACCTCGGCCTCCCAAAGTGCTGGGATTACAAGCAATGAGCCACCGCACCAGGCCTAGAATAGACATCTTAAATGGCCAATTAGCACATGAAAAGATTCTCAACATCATTAGTTCCACTAGCAGATTTCATCTTCTCAGCTTTCTCCCCTTTTCCTTACTCAAGGCAGTAGTTTGTTGTTCTTGGCTAAGTAGTAGTAGTAGTAGTAGTAGTAGTAGTAGTAGTAGTAGTAGTAGTAGTAGTAATAGTAGAATTATACTTTTTAAAATGTGTCTGCCTCTCTTAAGTTATAGGTGCTTTTCTTGGAGGAGTTGGTGGTTAGGAGTATAGTCAGAGAGTGCCTGATAGAGAACTGGAAGGATGTAGAAAGTATAGATCCCTCCTCTTCTGCCAAACATCACTTGCAGCCAGGCAGGAGAAGCTAATGGCAGGTGTAAAAGCTTCTGTCTCCTTCCTTCTCTTCTTAACATCTAGCATAGTGCTATGCTATAGCCAGCAAACTGTCATTAATTCAATGATTGCAGCAGAGACTAGAGATGGTGTAGCATTTGGTGGCTTTTGGTAATAACAGCCACGTCTTCATAATTAATATTCACTTGATGCTTACCTGTTTCAGAGCAATGAAAATGAGAAGATACTCTCCTGTTGTCACATATGCTCCTGATACCACAAATGAATAAAAGTTATTCACGTGGAAGCTGATTTTAAAGTGCGCTTAAGGAAATTTATGATCAAAAGATCATTAATAAATGTATGTCTAAGGCCGGGCAAGAGTTCAAGACCAGCCTGGGCTAGACTGTGAAATTCCCATCCCTACTAAAATACAAAAAAATTAGCTGGGTGTGGCGGCATGCCCAGCTACTCGGGAGGCTGAGGCAAGAGAATTGCTTGAACCCAGAGGCAGAGGTTGCAGTGAGCTGAGATTGCACTACTGCACTCCAGCCTGGGCAACAGAGTGAGAGACTGTCTCAAAAATAAATAAATAAACATATGTCTAAAATTGAGGCAAACAAATCTCTCAGATCTTTATGCTGGGAGGAGTAAGGTAAGAGTGGCATTTATAGGCCAGGTGTAGTGGCTCATATCTGTAATCCCAGCACTTTGGGAGGCCAGGGTGGATGATCGCTGGAAGCCAGGAGTTTGAGACCAGAGCCTGGGCAACATTGTGAAAACCCATCTCTTAAAACAAAACAAAACAAGCCAGGTGTTGTGACACGTGCTTGTTGTCTGAGCTACTTGGGAGGCTGAGGATGGAGGTTTGCTTGAACCCAGAAATTGAGGCTGCAGTGAGCTATGATAGCACCACTGTATTCCAGCCTGGGTGACTCCTAAAAAAAGAAAGAAAAAAAAATGGTGGGATGGTTGCAGTGGCTCAAGCCTGTAATCCCAGCACTTTGGGAGGCCGAGGTGGGCAGATCACCTGAGGTCAGGAGTTCAAGACCAGCCTGGCCAACATGGCGAAACCTTGTCTCTAATAAAAATACAAAAATGAGCTGGGCGTGATGGCGCATGCTTGTCCCAGCTACTTGGGAAGCTGAGACAGGAGAATCACTTGAACTCAGGAGGCGGAGGTTTGCCGTGAGCTGAGATCACGCCACTGTACTCCAACCTGGCCACAGAGCAAGACTCAGACTGAAAGAAAAGAATAGCACTCATGGCCTGCTATATAACTTTTCTAGCATATAGGTTGGCAGTGTCTATCAAGAGTCCTAACCTAAGTAGATAATCGACAAATATATTAAACACTGGAGAAACAGCTAAATAAAATTTGGTATGTCTTCATGATGGAATGCTGTGATTTTTCTTTTCACAACTCTTAATAACTTAGCGGAAAGGTGTAAGACATCAGAAAATAAAGTAAAATGAAATAATCTCAACTAAATATAAATTCACAGAGAAAAGATTGGAAGACACTATCAAATTGTAAGGAGAGTTTTATTTTTATTTTTTTTTATTGAGACGGAGTCTTGCTCTGTCGCCCAGGCTGGAGTGCAATGGCGCGATCTCGGTTCACTGCAAGCTCCGCCTCCCGGGTTTACGCCATTCTCCTGCCTCAGCCTCCCGAGTAGCTGGGACTACAGACGCTCGCCACCTCGCCCGGCTAATTTTTTGTATATTTAGTAGAGACAGGGTTTCACCGTGTTGGCCAGGATGGTCTCGATCTCCTGACCTTGTGATCCGCCCGTCTCGGCCTCCCAAAGTGCTGGGATTACAGGCTTGAGCCACCGCGCCCGGCCAAGGAGAGATTTTTATGGTGGCCTTATGGGCCATAGGTTTCTTTCTTTCTTTCTTTTTGATTGTAGGGGAAAGTCCACACAACATAAAATTTACTTAAAAATGGTTAAGATGGTACACAGTTCAGTAGTGTCAAGTGCATTCACATGATCATACAGCCTATCTTTAGAACTTTTTCATCTTGTAAAACTGAAACTCCATAGCCTATAAACACTAATCCCTCCTTCCCCCTACACCCAGCCCTTGGTAGCCACCCTTCTACTTCTTTCTGTTTCATTGATATGGACTACTTTCATTTGAGTGGGGTTGTAAGTATTTGTCCTTTGGTGACTACCTTATTTCACTTAACATAGTGTCTACAAGGTACAACCATGGAGTCTCACTCTGTAGCCAGGCTGGAATGCAGTGGTGCGATCTCAGCTCACTGCAACCTCCGCCTCCTGGGTTTGAGCAATTCTTCTGCCTCAGCCTCCCGAGTAGCTGGGATTACAGGCATCCACCACCACGCCCAGCTAATTTTTGTATTTTTAGTAGAGACTAAAATCCCAAAGTGGTGGGATTACAGCCACTGCGCCCAGCCCAGCGTTGTAGCATGTAGTAGGATTTCCTTTTTAAGGCTCTATGATAAGCTAGGTGTGGTGGCTCATGCCTGTAACACTAGCACTTTGGGAGGCCAAGGTGGGAGGATCTCTTGAGCCCAGGAGTTCGAGACCAGCCTGGGCAACATGCCAAGATCCTGTCTCTGCCAAAAAAAAAAGTACAAAAATGAGCTGGGCATGGTGGTGTATGCCTGTTGTCCCAGCTACTTAGGAGGCTGAGGTGGGGGGATTGCTTGAGCCCAGGAAGTTGAGGCTGCAGTAAGCCATGATCATGCCAGTATAGCCCAGCCTGGGCAACAGAATCAGACCCTGTCTCAAAAAAAAAAAAAAAAAAAAAAAATAATAAAATAAAATTTAAAAGGCTGCATATTTCATTGTATTTATATACCACATTTACTTTACTAATTCATCAGATGATGCACATTTGGGTTGCTGCCACATTTTGGCTATTGTGAATTATGCTACTATGAATATTGGTGTACAAATATCTACAGAGTCCCTGCTTTTACTACCTTTGGTTATATAGTCAGAAGTGGAATTACTCGATCATATAGTAATTAATTCATTCATTCATTCATTCATTCGTTTATTTACTTACTTAGTTGAGACAGTCTCATTCTGTTGGCCCAGGCTGGAGTGCAGTGGTGCGATCACGGCTCACTGTTGTCTCAAATTCCTGGGCTTCACGAGTAGCTGGGACTACAGGCAGACACTACCATGCCCAGCTAATTTGTTTTAATTTTTGTAGAGACAGGGTCTTGCCATGTTGCCCAGGCTCTGTTGTTTAATTTTTGGGGGCAGTTGCCATACTGTTTTCTACAGTGGCTGTCCCATTTTACTTTATTTTTCTTGAATAATTTCAGACAAGACTGGGCACGTTCAGGGTGGTTTGGTTTGGCTGTAGACTTTCATGTATAATTTCAAACCTAAAATTATACGACCAACATAAGGAATTCCTGTAAACCCTTTAATCAGAGTCACTAATTGCTTACATTTTGCCCCACTTGATTTATCATTTTCTCTGTCTCCAGCAACATCTATGAGTGCGCGCGCGGGCACACACACACACACACCACACTCTCTGTGGGTGCATATTATTGTTGAACTGTTTGGATTAAGTCAAAGATGTGTCCCCTTTATTACTAAATATTTTGGTGTATTTCCTAAGGATGTTGACATTCTCTTGTATAACCACAGTAGTTACTAAAATCAGTACATTTGATATTGATACAATAGTAATGCTACTTTATAAATTAGAAAATCTTAAGTTGAAAAATAATTGGGATAGGGTGTAATCAAGATAGGCTATATGATTGGGATAGGCTATATAAAAAATAATTGGACAGGCTATATAATTTAATAATTGGGATTAGGCTATATAGCAGTGTGCAGTAAATATGGAACTAGGCATTGATTTTTATATATAATTTTTTTTTAAAGGGAGAAGTTTGTTGGAACTTGGAGGAAACAATGCCATTATTGGTAAGGCTGCCCTTTGTTTTTGTTTGTTTTCTGTTCAGTTTCCACAATCGCCATCCTGAATATATGAAACTTGTTTTGGATCTCATTTCTTCCATGTTGCATATGCCTGAGACCTAGTCCCTGGGTTTAGGAATTTTACTTGGGAGACAGGACACAAGCTTGGTTTGAAGTCAGAGGTAACTAAAAAGGAGAGGTATTCACGTTTAGAACATGTTACCTGGGATGATCTAGAACCTGTGAATGAGACTTCCATTGCCATTGTAGTGTGGCATTATTTATTGATTTTTCTTCTTCTGTTTCCTGAAAACTGGCCACATTTCTCTAGAATAACTTAAGTAACTCTTAAGTAACTTGATCATTTCTTTAGATTTCAAAAACATTATTTTGTCTTTAGCGGAATATTGAGTGCTTTTATATTGGTAAAGAACATGTCCTTAAGGCATTACAAAAAAATCACTTACCTGTAGGCTTAGAGAGTACTTAATACTCTTTTTTAACTGTTTGACTTTGTCACAAAAATGCTTAGATATTTGTAGTTGACATACATAAGGAGTATGTGTGAGATATAAGAAGTATATGGTGAAGTGTTTGTTCTGGATGAACTTTTTTTTGTTGTTTTCGAGATGGAGTCTCACTCTGTCACCCAGGCTGGAGTGCAATGGTGCAATCTGCAACCTCCACCTCCCAGGTTCAAGCTATTCTCCTGCCTCAGCCTTCCGAGTAGCTGGAATTCCAGGTGCATGCCACCATGCTCAGCTAATTTTTGTATTTTTAGTAGAGATGGGGTTTCACCATGTTGGCCAGGATGGTCTTGAACTCCTGACCTCAGGCGATCCACCTGCCTTGGCCTCCCAAAGTGCTGGGATTACAGGCATGAGCCATCGCACCTGACCTCTAGATGAACTTTTAAAGAGAGACTTCAGTAAAAAATATAGTTCACATTTAGTGAGCACTAGTGTCTGCCAGGTACTGTGTTCAGCTATTTTATATGCATTATTTCATTTAATCCCTACAATAATCCTATGAAGTAAATATTGCCATTAATCTAATTTGAAGGTTATATTCTGAGACTTACAATGATTGTATACCTGAAGTGACAGGAGAGCAAATGACAAATGCTAGTATTTGTATCCTGGTAGCCAGACCTCAGAGCACAGCTCTTCCTTATCTACTTACTACCATCCATTATTACCCCAGGCATTATTGCTCCATTTTACAGATGAGGAAACTGAGGCTTGAAAAGTTAAAATAGGCTGGGCGTGGTGACTCACATCTGTAATCCCAGCACTTTGGAAGGCCAAGGTGGGTAGATTACTTGATCTAGGAATTTGAGAGCAGCCTGGGCAACATGGTGAAACCCCATCTATACAAAAAATACAAAAATTACGTGGGCATGGTGGTGCACACCTATAGTCCTAGCCACTGAGAGGCTGAGGTGGGAGGATTGCTTGAGCCCAGGAGGTCAAGGCTATAGTGCCACTACACTCCAGCCTGGGTGACAGAGTGAGACTCCATCTCAAAAAAAAAAAAAAAAAAGAACAAACAAACCCCTGAGAAATAAAAGATGAAGAGACCAGAGGGGCGAGAGCCTCAATTTACCCTTCTGTGATCCGGGCAAAGATCATAGAGCTCATAATCTTCCTTGGAAGAAGAGTGTGCCTTTCCCCCTCATGTGTATATGTGTCTTTGTGACATTAATATGCTTACGTTACAACAATAGTTTTGATGTTCTTTTACTGCGCTTTATAAAAACTTTTGCCGGGCACGGTGGCTCACGCCTGTAATCCCAGCACTTTGGGAGGCCAAGGTGGGTGCATCACTTGAGGTGAGGAGTTTGAAACTGGCCTGACCAACGTGGTGAAACTCCATTGCTACTAAAAATACAAAAATTAGCTAAGCGTGGTGGTACATCGTTGTAATCCCAACTACTCGGGAGGCTGAGGCAGAATCTCTTGAACCCGGTAGGCGAAGGTTACAGTGAGCCAAGATTGCGCCATTTGCACTCCAGCCTGGGCAACAAGAACAAAACTCTGTCTCAACAAACAAACAAACAAACAAACAAACAAACAAAAAAACCAAAACCAAAACCAGAAAACAACATTGTTTTATACTAGCTAACAAATACCTTGTCTACCTGTTTTGGTTCACTGATGGAAGTGTTTGTGCTTTCCTAAGCCTTTGAAGATGCAGACCTCAGCTTAGTTGTTCCATCAGCTCTCTTCGCTGCTGTGGGAACTGCTGGCCAGAGGTGTACCACTGCGAGGCGACTGGTGAGTATATCTGCATAGGCCCGTGAGATTGTCTTGCTTTTAAAACACTACTTTTTAATGAGTTCTGCTGTTAGGGAGGTGTCAGCAATACTGCTAGAATGATGTGCTCTCTAGATGTGGCTGGCAAATATGTGGTGCAGTTCTCTTTCTGTGCTTATGGCAGATGTTGTTAATCAATCAGGGACTTTGCCTTTTTCCCACCCCAAGCTAGTAGGGGTTCCACTACCAATTGATTGGAGTTGGACTAGGAGATGAGACCTATTTTCAGTCCTACTCCTAGAACAATATGGACGAAGTTCAATGTCACTTAGAGAATAAAACAGGATAAAAAAAATTATTAAACTATAGCTAAAAATAGAGTCTTGCTCTTTTATAAAAACATTTTAAGTAGTAAACCATGTTAAACATTTTAGGCTGGGCACAGTATCTCAAACATATAATTCTAACACTTTGGGAGGCTGAGGCAGGAGTATTGCTTGAGCCCAGTAGTTCGAGACCAGCCTGGGCAACATAGTGATTCCCTGTCTCTATAAAAAGTTAAAAAAATTTAGCAAGGCATGATGGCTCATGCTTGTAGTCCCAGCTACTTGGGAGGCTGAGGCAGGAGGATTGATTGAGCCCAGGAAAGGGCTTAATGAGGCTGCAGTGAGCCATGATTTGCACCACTGTACTCCAGCCTGGGCGACAGGGCAAGATTCTGTCTCAACCAACCAATCAATAAACATTTTAATTTTTAGCCTCAAGTCTAGAATTAGATTTGACTTGAAATGATACGATTCATTGAAAAGCAAATGGCTCTGTATATGTGTGATCTCTCTATATACATATATAGCCTGCATACATATATATAGAGAGAGGACAGATTAATATGAAGTGTATATAAGGAGATGTGGTTTAGCTTCAGTGTGGGATTTAGGAAGTTTAATCTCTATACTTAGATTGAACTGGACTTCAGTTTAGTATGTGTTACAACTTTGATTTTCATGACTTTGTGGTACTAAAAGACTATACTATAAGCAAGTTTTTTGCTTTTTTTAATTTATTTTTATTTTTATTTTTTTGAGTTGGAGTCTCGCTCTGTTGCCCAGGTTGGAGTGTAGTGGTGTGATCTTGCTCACTGCAACCTCCACCTCCTGGGTTCAAGCGATTCTCCTGCCTCAGCCTCCTGAGTAGCTGGGACTACAGGCATGTGCCACCCTGCCTGGCTAATTTTGTATTTTAGTAGAGATGAGGTTTCACCATGTTGGCCAGGCTGGTCTTGAACTCCTGACCTCAGGTGATCCACCCACCTCGACCTCCCAAAGTGCTGAGATTACAGGTGGGAGCCACCATGCCCGGCCCTGAGGAAATTTTAGTTAGGTATAAAATTTGACTGCATTTGCCATTTAAAAAAAATTCTTTTTAAGCTCTGTTGGACTTGAGCCTTTTTTATTATTGTTGAGTTTTCCTTTTGTAATGAAAAAGGAACGATTCAGTTGAATTATTAAGGAATTGGCTTTGGGTTTTTGTTCTCATTCGTGATGAGTGTGAACAAATTCTTTATAAGACTGATATAATCTAAATTAATTAGAATAAGCTAAAAGATATGAAAATTATCTTTACCTTACACGTTTCTTGTTTTTTCTTTTTTTTTTTTTTGAGATGGAGTCTCTCTCCGTTGGCCAGGCTGGAGTGCAATGGTGTGATCTCAGCTCACCGCAGCCTCCACCTCCCAGGTTCAAGTGATTCTCCTACCTCAGCCTACCGAATAGTTGGGACTACAGGCACCCACCACCGTGCCTGGCTAATTTTTGTATTTTTAGCAGAGATGGGGTTTTGCCATGTTGGCCAGGCTGGTCTCAAACTCCTGACCTTGGGTGATTTGCCTGCCTTGGCCTCCCAAAGTGCTGGGATTACAGGTGTGAGCCACCGCGCCTGGCCGCTCACACTTTTCATACTTGTTTTTTCAGGTGTTTTGCACAAATGAAATAAATCCTTATTTTTACATAGCTGACATTCTCAAATAATCTGATACTATATTTGTAACATTAAAGTTCATTAAATATGTTCACCATAAACATTAAATTGCATTAAAGAGTATATTAAAGCTAAGAAAAAACCATGTATTCCAAATGATTATACCCTTCATTACATGTTAAAATATGAAATGACACGAAAGCCAAATATTTCTCTATTCAGCCAGTTTTTTTTTTTTTCATGTGTTTTGGAGCAAATATTTATTGATGTCCTTTATATTAGTTTTAGATATTAATAAATAATATTAGTCATTGTCCAAATAGATTTCCTTAGAGTTAGCAGTATATCCACATAAAAATTCCAATACTATGGACTGCTTCATGACTAGTTCTCATAAGGTCAATTCATTCATCACATGGAGACTAACCCAGAGCGTAGATGGTTTGGCAAGTTCAGCTCTGCCACTTGGAGCATAGCATGGACCTCACAACTACCCAGAGAACGCAAGGGTTGTCCTCACCTAATTAAGGCCTCCTCTGGAGACCTATATGGCCTGGAGCTAAGTGTTTGTAGTTACCCAGCAGAGGTCAGTTATGACTGCTCTGTGTTCACTGGGACTTAGGGTTATAGTATGGGACAGATGTACTTGAGGCCTTCTTTAATGTATTTGTGAAGCTTAGCCAAATACATCCTTGGAAACTTGATGAAGACATGGCTTATGGACCGGGTGCGGTGACTCACACCTGTTATCCCAGCACTTTGGGAGACCGAGGTGGGTGGATCACCTGAGGTCATGAGTTCAAGAGCAGCATGGCCAAAATGGCAAAAACCCATCTCTACTAAAAATACAAAAAATTAGCTAGGTGTGGTGGTAGGTGCCTGTAATTTCAGCAACTTGGGAAGTTGAGGTATAAGAATCGCTTGAACCTGGGAGGCGGAGGTTGCAGTGAGCCGAGATCACGCCACTGTCCTCTAGCCTGGGTGACAGAGTGAGACTCTGTCTCAAAAAAAAAAAAAAAAAAAAAAAAGGGCTTTTGTTTTTTTTTTAAATTCTCGCTAAAAGGAAAAATTTTACTTCAAATAGTTAATATTAAAATGAGAAATTATATAATTAAAAAATAAACATGCTTTGATTTGCTTATATTTTTAGAGATTACAGTATTTCAGTAACTATCAAGAAAATTATTCATTGTTTAAAAATGTGTACATTTATCATACTATGCCCTTGAATATCTCTTTTTTTGCTTAGTTTGTACATGAAAGTATCCACGATGAGGTTGTAAACAGACTTAAAAAGGCCTATGCACAGATCCGAGTTGGGAACCCATGGGACTGTGAGTATGTCCTTCTGTTTTCAAAGCGATCCCTTTTTGAGAGCTGTTGTTAACAAGTGTTTCTGGTCTGAGGTTTGGAGTTTCTTTCCCTTTCGTGAGAGGCCTGAAGGCACGTGAAGCAGGTTATTAGGATTTGGGGTATCGTGTCTGCTCCTAGGTGTCGACCCTTGGTGCTTGCTGTGGGCTAGTGGGTGAGACTGGGAGAGGTTGTTTAGGTGGAATGAGATTTAGTGCGCTTCTCTCTCATTACTATTACCCTTGTCCAAGCCGACACCAACCTTCTTGTGGAAGGCTGCAAGAATCCCCTAACTGACCTTTCTGCATCCATTGCTACAGAGTGATTTTTAAAATGCAATCAGATAATTCACTCTCCTGCTTAAAATACTCCTCAGTAACTTCTCATTGCTTTTAGATTTTTTTCCTTTCTTTTTTTTTTTGAGACACAGTTTCACTCTGTTGCCCAGGCTGGAGTGCAGAGGCTTGATCTCGGCTCGCTGCAACCTCCGCCTTCTGGGTTCAAGCAATTCTCATGCCTCAGCCTCCCAAATAGCTGGGATTACAGGTGCATTCCACCACGCCTGACTGATTTTCGTAATTTTTAGTAGAGACAGCATTTTGCCATGTTGACCAGGCTGGTCTCAAACTCCTGACCTCAAGCAATCTGCCTGCCTCAGCCTCCCAAAGTGCTAGGATTACAGGTGTGAGCCATTGCACCAGGCCTGCTTTTAGATTAAAACCTAGAGTCCTTTTGATTTCTTCTTTTTTCAGGCTCCTGATCCTTCCTGGTCTGCTCTCTGCTTCCTGCCCTGCTTGCCTTCTCACCAACCTTTCTGTGTCCATTTTCCCTCTTGCTCCCAGAGCTCCACCTTCTCCAACATCCTTTCAGTGTTCCAGGCATGCCAGGCTCTGTCCTGCTGTGCTGTCTGCTGGAAACATTCTTCACCCAGAGTGGGGATGGCTCTGCTAACATGCCTCCTCCTCATAGAGGCCTACGTACATCTTCCTTCTTCCTCTGTCGCTGGGTCACTGTCAGTGCTCTAGTCTCCAGCAGCCATAACATAGGAAAGCATCATTCTCTTCCCCCTTGAATTACACACCAACTGCTGAGACTGTGATGTTTCCTTAGAGAATGGTCACACTGTAATGAGTAAACTGACCCTATATTTTGAGTGCAGTACTTTGGGTAATTGATAGCCATTCTTTAAGCTAGAGGTTGGCAAACAGACTTGGCCCTGCCTGGTTCTGTAAAAAAAAGTTTCTTGGCACATAGACATACCCATTCATTTGCATGTCATTTGTGGCTGCTTTTGGACTACAATTATGGAGTTGAGTATTGGGATGGAGATCATGTATGTCCTCCAAAGCATTTACTACAAAGCATATACAAAATATTTACCATCTGGTTCTTTATGGAAAAAGGATGCTGACTTATGTTCTCAATTGAGAGCATATAGGAAGGGATTGGTCTGTTCATTGAGAAAGCTGTTCTAATAATAAAATGATGCCATAAAGGGCAAAATGATGAGCCAGGCTTCCTCTTCTCTCTCCAGCTAATGTTCTCTATGGGCCACTCCACACCAAGCAGTCGGTGAGCATGTTTCTTGGAGCAGTGGAAGAAGCAAAGAAGGAAGGTGGCACAGTGGTCTACGGGGGCAAGGTAAGGGATGCTCTGAGATCAGTTGTGACGGCTTTTTAACTTTTCCTTGAGACACAAGCAGGGCTCTGGGCATGTTGGGAAAGTGACCCCATTTGACATCCTCTTCTCCCGTCTTTGTTCATATATTATTATAAAACAAGGATATACATGTTTTTGTTTATTTGTCTGTTTTTGAGACAGAGTCTCACTCTGTTGCCCAGGATGGAGTGCAGTGGCACCATCCTGGCCTCAAGTGATCCACCCACCTTGGCCTCCCAAGGTGCTGGGATTACAGGCATGAGCCACCACACTTGGCTCTGTTTGTTTTTGTGACAGGGTCTTGCTCTGCCGCCTAGGCTGGAGTGCAGTGGTGCACCATCTCAGCTCACTGCAACCTCTGCTTCCTGGGCTAAAGCAATCATCCCACCTCAGGCTCCTGAGTCTCACTCTGTTGCCCAGACTGGAGTGCAGTGGCGTGATCTTAGCTCACTGCATCCTCCACCTCCCAGGTTCAAGTGATTTTCCTGTCTCAGCCTCCCAAGTAGCTGGGATTACAGGCACCTGTTACCATGCCCAGCTAATTTTTGTATTTTTAGTAGAGAAGGGGTTTCACCATGTTGGCCAGGCTGGTCTAGAACGCCTGACTTTGTGATCCACCCGCCTTGGCCTCCCAAAGTGCTGGGATTACAGGTGTGAGTCACTGTGCCTGGCCAGAAATACATGTTTTAAAGAATGACAACAGTGCTTGCTCTGGCAGTACATATACTAAAATTGGAATGATACAGAGAAGATTAGCATGGCCTATGCACAAGGATGATATGCAAATTCGTGAAGCATTCCATATTAAAAAAAAAAAAGACAACAGAAAATGCATGGGACATTTCTGGAAGGACATATAAGAAACTGAGTCATGGTTGCTTTTGAATTGGGTCCCTAAATATTTGTATGGAAAGGAGAATTCCTTTTCATAGTACAGTAGGAGACTTTGTATTCAGAGCAGTTACAATCTATTTGTTATTTTTAAAAGTCAGTTAAGGCACAGAATAAAAAAATACATATCGTAAGCATTAAAAAAGAAATTAACACAGATTGCAGTGGCTCATACCTGCAATCTCAGCACTTTGGGAGGCTGTGGTGGGAAGACTGCTTGAGGCCAGGAGTTCAAGACCCACCTCGACAACATAGTGAGACCCTGTCTCTAAAAAAAAATTAGCTGAGTATGGTGGCATGCACATGTAGTGCTAGCTACTTGGGAGGCTGAGGTGGGAGCATTGCTTGAGCCCACAAGTTTGAGGCTGCAGTGAGTGTGATGACATCACTGCACTGCAGCCTGGGCAACAAAGCAAGACCAAATAAAAAACAAAAAAACAAACTAAAAAAAAAAAAAAAAACAAATCAAAACAAAACCCCCCCTAAATAAAAAGATTTGTTTGTGGCCGGGCATGTTGACTCATTCCTGTAATCCCAGCACTCTGGGAGACTGAGGCAGGTAGATCACTTGAGGTCAGGAGTTCAAGACCAGCCTGGCCAAAATGGTGAAACCTAGTCTCTACTAAAAATACAAAAAAAATTTAGCTGGGCATGCTGGTATGTGCCTGTAGTCCCAGTTACTTGGGAGGCTGAGGTGGGAGGATAGCTTGAACCCAGGAGACAGAGGTTGCAGTGAGCCAAGATCAAGCCATTGCACTCCAGGCTGAGTGAAAATAACTGCTTCCAACAGTGTTTGTTCAACATAACTTGGTTGTGTCACATGGCATGGTTCTCCCTTCTGACTCTTTATTTCCATTTTTCTCTGACCAACTAAGTTAGAACCAATGTCAGGAAGAGAGAATTTTCTTTCATGATTGGAATTTATTTTGGAGAAATAATTCACCTATAAATGATGCTAATTTTTTTCTTTATAAGTGTAGGCAAAGATTGCATCCTCTGACCCCAAATCCTAGACAACAAATTGCTTTCATTCTTTTTATTTCATTTCTCTGCATTAGGTTATGGATCGCCCTGGAAATTATGTAGAACCGACAATTGTGATAGGTCTTGCCCACGATGCGTCCATTGCACACACAGAGACTTTTGCCCCGATTCTCTATGTCTTTAAATTCAAGGTAAAAGTGCCTCCTGTTCGCTAGTCTAATGTTGAAATAAATGATAAGAGGAAAATTATGGTGGATTAAATTTCACTTGATGAGCCTGTAAGAGGGTTTTAGAAAGTAATCTGAATAGTAGATATGTGAAGGTTCAGGATAAAATATGAGATAAACACTTTAAAACTTTATAGCATGCCGAGCTAGCTGCCAGGGAAACCAGATTGGGTAATGCACTAGTGTTGGAGTTTATGGAGTATGTAGTCATCATTTCTTCTGTCATCTTAATTCTGGGCTGTGTAGGCCATAGAGTCACCTTCTCCTGAACCGTGGTACTGGATGGTTTGACAGATTCAGTGCTATGAACATGTCAGCAGACAAAATGAGATGTGGAGGTAATCTAAAGTTGGCCGGGCACGGTGGCTTATGCCTGTAATCCCAGCACTTTGGGAGGGTGAGGCAGGCGGATCACCTGAAGTCAGGAGTTCAAGACCAGCCTGGCCAATGTGGTGAAACCCCATCTCTACTAAACAATAAAAAAGCCAGGCACGGTGATGGGCGCCTCTAATCTGTAATGCCAGCTACCTAAGAGACTGAGGCAGGAGAATCACTTAAACCCAGGAGGCTGAGATAGCAGTGAGCTGAGATCGCACCATTGCACTCCAGCCTGGGCAACAGAGCGAGACTCCGTCTCAAAAAAAAAAAAAAAAAAGACCTATAGTTATAGACTCCATCAGAGGACAGGCTGCGGAGTTTTGTTTTGTTTTCCCTGCTCTCATATCTTGATCTCAAACTGTAGAGGTTTTAGTAGGTGAGGAAGCTGGGGACAATGGCTCATGCTTGTAATCTCAGTGCTTTAAGAGAATCACTTGAGGCCAGGTGTTCAAGACCAGCCTACGTAACACCGGGAGACCTTGTCTCTACAAAAAATTAAAAAATTAGCCAGGTGTGGTATGTACCTGTAATCCTAGCTACTCGGGAGGCTGAGGTGGGAAGAGATCCTGTCTCTAAAACAAATAAACAAAACCCAAAAAAACCGACACAGGTGAATAAATTAGAAGATCTCATTCCCTAGCTTGAGACAGGCCCTAGCCTTGCCAGTCAATATTTAGGATTAATTTTGAGACTGCAGAGAGATTGAATCAAGATTTGAATGTACCATTATTAACAGTTAAAGAATAGTGAGAATTGCATCTTGTTGCAATTATATGATTGCATTTCTTTATTTCTTGCTTTAAATTGCCTATCGTTTCACATATGGGGATTAGATAATATAATTTTGTGTTTTGTAATGTGTTTGTGTACATTATGAGGCTGTGTGAGCTCTTGAGCAAATTAGCCTCTCTTGGCCTCTGTTGCCCAATCTGTAAATTGGGAGGTAGTAGGAAACCTATGTTATAGAATGAGGATTAAATAACTAAATGCATGTTAAGTGCTTAGATCAGTGTGTTACACACATAAGAGCTCAATAAATATTAACTATTATATGTAGTAGCTTGAATGAAAGGAAGAATGTGTTAATATTTGTTTCTCAAATTATAATTAGGGGAAAAAATCCCAAAAAGTTTTACTTATTATTAATGATCCGAATTATAAGAGAAACAGTTAGTAAACTTGACTCTTTGGTTTCCTTTTTTTTGTATACTAAAATAATTATATGGGTGCATATCAGGAAATGAGTTTTATGTCAGTGAACTTTTGACCTGAACACTGTAACATCTAACAGCTTCCAATGTCTCTCCTTTTAGAATGAAGAGGAGGTCTTTGCATGGAATAATGAAGTAAAACAGGGACTTTCAAGTAGCATCTTTACCAAAGATCTGGGCAGAATCTTCCGCTGGCTTGGGTACAACTTTCTCTATTTTGAAAATTTATATAAGTCTGATTTAAGTGGTGAGTGGACTTAAGCCATTGTAGTTGAAAATCAATTTTTCAGTATTGAAAGCCTTTGAGCTTTGGTTTAGATTTTTTATTTATTTTTGTTTGTTTTTAATTTCCTGTTCATTGCTCTCACCATGCCTCCCTTTTTACACAGACCTAAAGGATCAGACTGTGGCATTGTAAATGTCAACATTCCAACAAGTGGGGCTGAGATTGGAGGTGCCTTTGGTACGTAGAGAATCATTTCTCCTTTTCCACGTTGGGCAGCAAAGAAAAACCATTAGCAGCTTTTAGAAAAGGTTGACCAAGAGACTGAAACACTCCTTATATTCTGAAATAACCTAATATGATCTAACAGGCCTGAAAAAGCTTACATTCTGTATTCAAAGTTATCGCATAGAGTCCTACGTCATCTCCTCAGAGGCAGCATCAGGTTAGAGGAGAGGCCCTTAACCTGAAATGTATGAACTCCTGAAATGGTGGTATTTGTTTTCTGGGGAGAAGTTTGCAGACCCAAAAAAGCTTAAGAATCCCTATTTTACATGAAATAGTCTGGTTTTTATTTGCAAAGTAGGCATATAAATGTTAAACATACTCTTTTTCACTAGATAGAATACTAAGTTGTTTCTTTTCACTGGGCTCTGCTCCTGTTTCCTCTTAATAAGTCATGCATTATTAATGATGAAACTGGGTAGTAGTTGTTCCTAAAAAACTCTCCCTAACCATTGTATATTCAGTATTATTTATTAAATATGATCCAAAGTAAAATAAATTGCTTGTTTTTTTTAAAATATAGAAGCAAAACAAACATTCATTAATACTTGTATAAGTTTATATCATTAGTAGCATTCTTTTATATTTTTAGACCAAATACTACAATTACTATTTGATGCACGGACTTTGACAAAAGACTACTGTTTTCAGTTCACCCCTTAACGCCTGCACTGCACTGTGCAGCTGCCTGAATGCATGAGTATCTCTTTTCCCTGTTTCCATCCCGTGCCTGCTCTCTCAAATTGACTATTCCTTTTTTTTTTTTTTTTTTTGTGTGTGTGTGTCAGGGGCTTGTTCTGTTGCCCAGGCTAGAGTGCAGTGGCACAATCACAGCTCACTGCAGCCTCCATCTCCCAGGCTCAAGCAATCCTCTCGCCTCAGCCTCATGAATAGCTGAGATTACAGGCATGTGCCTCCACACCCAGCTAATTAAAATTTTTTTTTTTTTTTTTTTTTTTTTTTTAAGAAACAGGCCCTCACTATTGTTACCCAGGCTGGTCTCAAACTCCTGGGCTCAAGCCATTCACCTGCTTTGGCTTCCCAAAGTGTTGGGATTACAGGCATGAGCCACTGTACTCAGTCAATTGACTATTCTTCAGTTAAGCTTTTATAGTTAATTTTTAAAGTTCTGGTGGCCACTCACACTGGCTTATGCCTGGAATCCCGGCACTTTGGGAGGCAGAGGTGGGCAGATCCCTTGAGCTTAGAAGTTCAAGACCAACCTGCGCAACATGGCAAAAACTCGCCTCTACAAAAAATACAAAAATTAGGCATGGTGGTGTGTGCCTGTAGTCCCAGCTACTTGGGAGGCTGAGTTGGGAGGATCTCTTGAGTCTGGGAGGTGGAGCTTGCAGTGAGCCAAGATTGTGCCATTGCACTCAAGCGTGGGTGACAAAGTGAGACCCTGTCTTCCCCAAAAAAAAAAACGTTTTGGGCTGGGCGTGGTAGCTCATACCTGTAATTGTTTAAGCCCAAGAGTTTGAGATGAACCTGGGCAACATAGTAGGACTCTGTCTCTACAAAAAATAAAAAAATACTAGCCAGGTATGGTGGCACACACCTGTATTCCCAGCTTCTCGTGAGTCTGAGGTTCAAGGCTCGCTTAAGCCCAAGAGTTTGAGGCTGCAATAAACCGTGATCCCACCACTGCACTTCAGCTTGGGTGACAGAGTGAGTTTGACCCTGTCTCTAAATAAATAAAAGTTTTGAAGAAGTATGATAATGGAAAAAGGAGTTTTGCCCATACTTTTCTTCTCCTCCTTTCCCAGAGGCTACATTGAGATTCTTTTTTTTTTTTTTGAGATGGAGTCTTGCTCTGTTGCCCATGCTGGAGTGCAGTGGTGCAATCTTGGCTTGCTGCAACCTCCATCTCCCCAGTTCAAGCAATTCTCCCACCTCAGCCTCCTGAGTAGCTGGGATTATAGGCACATGCCACCATGCCTGGCTAATTTTTGTTGTGTTTTTTTTTTTTTAGTAGAGATGGGGTTTCACCATGTTGGCCAGGCTGGTCTTGAACTCCTGACCTTGTGATCCACCTGCCTTGGCCTCCCAAAGTGCTGAGAATACAGCTGTGAGCCACTGTACCTGGCTGAGATTCTTTTTACTAAAAGAAAAAAGCAAATTTACCTTTGAATTGATGTCAGTTTTTCTAAATAGTATGTTTCACTGCTATCTCCTGACAACTTTAGACACTATGTATTGACCCTCTATTATAATAAAGGTTTCTGTCCAGGAGTAGGTGGGAGTCAACTAGTAGGAGAAAGAAGAAGAAGCTGTTCTTTTTCTTCTTCTTGGATGCACTCAGGACCCTTGCAGACTGAAAAAGCAGTAGAAAACAGAGGCAGGGAGGGCCCTGCAGGCCTGGCTAGCACGCAGAGGGTAGTGGGGTACCAGCTCTCAGAATAGTGAGCATGGTCCTTGAAAGTGGATTAGTTCATTCACCCAGCATGTGCGTAGCTGGATAGGGAGTCTTTTGGGAGATTTTAACTAGGACTTATTTCTTCTACTTTTTTTTTTTTTTGAGACGGAGTCTTGCTCTGTCCCCCGGGCTGGAGTGCAGTGGCGCGATCTTGGCTCACTGCAAGCTCCACCTCCTGGGTTCACGCCATTCTCCTGCCTCAGCCTCCTGATTCTTCTTCTTTTATTCATTCTCCCCCTACTCCCTCCCTGCCCACCTTGGGTAGAAATAGCTTTTATTCAAGTACAATAAAAGAGTTTGTTGGGGAAGACCCATGGGGTGTTATCTTGTAGAAAGAGCACTGGGTGAGGAACAAAGAGACACCATCCCAGTCCCATTTACTGCTGTCACTAGCTCTGGAACCTCAGGCAGGTGCTCAGCCTTGGTTCCTTAGAGCCCCTGTGACTCTGTTCCTGCTAGGAATTTCGCTGTTAGCTGTGGCTTGTTTTATTTCAAACGTGTGCAGGCTTTTTACCAGCTTCCCATTCTTTGAAGTCAGTTATGTCTCTTTTTACTTTGCTTGTGCATTTGAGAACTAGAAGGGCAAACATTCAGCTGTGATTTTTCTGGAACCCATTTAATGGAGATTCTTTTCCTTTCATGAGAAAGACCAGGTGACTAGTTAATAGAGAAGTTTTATTTCAAAATTATTATATTTTCTTAATGTATTTCTATCAAATGGGAATATCTGTGTTTTCCCTGATAATTTAATACAAGTTATTGAGCGAGATAAAGAAGACAGTTACAGCTCCATATTCTTGCGCCCTGCTCAAAAGAAAAACTATGAATAACGTGTATGGGCCAGGCGCAGTGGGATTACAGGCATGCGCCACCGCGCCTGGCACATGGGATTTTTTTGTTGTTTACAGTTTGTTTTGATATGTTTCCATTTCCTCTTAATTCCTTATATTTTATTTTCCCTCTTAATTCCTTTTTTTCTGTTTGTTTTGGTCTCTTGGTCTCTGTCTTTGATTTATCTGTTTGCAGGGGAGATACTGTGGGCTAAATGTAAAGTGAATAGTCAGGTTGTTCTGCTGTCCTTTTGGTATCTTCTTTTCAATGATACCAACTATGAGCCCACACGGAAACTGCTCAAAAGATACGATATTTTTTATTTCTCTAGGAGGAGAAAAGCACACTGGTGGTGGCAGGGAGTCTGGCAGTGATGCCTGGAAACACTACATGAGAAGGTCTACTTGGTAAGAAACGGCTTTGGGAAGATAGGTTTGGGCTTAAAGCCTTTGGGAATGTGCTTTTACACTCTCCTACTGTATGTGCTGTCTTTGTGCAGTGTCATTTGATTTGATTTTTCCAGCATGCCACAGCTGTCTCCTCCGAGTATCTATTTGGTACTATTTTTCTAGCTTTCTTATCTAGCTTCAGTTAGTGCCCAGCACCCAACAATGAAATGGTCTCATGCGTGGTTTCTGTATTTTTAGTAGAGATGGGGTTTCTCCATGTTGGCCAGGCTGGTCTGGAACTCCCGACCTCAGGTGATCCACCCGCCTCGGCCTCCCAGGGTGCTGAGATTACAGGCGTGAGCCACAGCACTCGGCTAATTGTTGTATTTTTAGTAGAGATGGGGTTTCACCATGTTGGCCAGGCTGTTGTCGAACTCCTGACCTCGGGTGATCTGCCTGCCTTGGCCTCTCAAAGTGCTGGGATTACAGGCGTGAGCCACCACGCTGGGCTGTTTCTTGCACTTTCGATGGCACACTTTTATTTTATTTTTTTTTTTTTGAGATGGAGACTTGCTCTGTTACCCAGGCTGGAGTGCAGTGGCCTGATCTCAGCTCACTGCAGCCTCAGCCTCTGCCTCCCGGATTCCAGCGATTCTCCTGCCTCAGCCTCCCAACCAGCTGTGATTACAGGCATGTACCACCACGCCTGGCTAATTTTTGCATTTTTAGTGGAGACCAGGTTTCACCATGTTGGCCAGGCTGGTCTTGAACTCCTGACCTCAGGTGATCCATACCTGCAGTGGCTCATGCCTGTAATCCAAGCAGTTTGGGAGGCCGAGGCATGTGGATCAATCATGTTGAGGTCAGGACGTCGAAGACCAGCCTGCCAACATGGTGAAAGCCCCCTCTCTTTTTTTTACTAAAAATACAAAAATTAGCTGGGCGTGATGGCGGGTGCTTAAAATCCCAGCAATCAGGAGGCTGAGGCAGGAGAATGGCTTGAGCCTGGGAGGCAGAGGTTGCAGTGAGCCGAGATCATGCCATTGCACTCCAGTCTGGGCGACAGAGTGAGACCCTGTCTCAAAACAAAATAAAACAAACCAAACAAACCAAAAAACCAACAAAAAACCATGTATGATATTTATCTTTCCAGATTTTTATGTTTCTCTCTTTTTTCTTTTAAATAAAACGAGACCAATACTAACATTGTCCTTTATCTTAAAGGTTTGTCTTAAAAAGTTATAACTTGGAGATCTTACCTTGTTAAAATATACAGATCTGCTACATTTTAAAAGTGGGCATGAAAATCTTCTGTTACGTATGTACTATCATTAATCCTGTTCATTTTTTCCCACTAGTACTATCAACTACAGTAAAGACCTTCCTCTGGCCCAAGGAATCAAGTTTCAGTAAAGGTGTTTTAGATGAACATGCCTTAAATTTGAAGTTTTCCGGCAATTGTTTTTGAAGAAGACAAAGAATATTAAAGTTTTCCCTGAATAAATGCATCATCATGACTGTGACAGTGACTAATCCCCCTATGACCCCAAGGCCCTGATTAAATCAAGAGACTCCTTTTTTAAAATCAAAATAAAATTGTTACAACATAGTCATATTTACTAAAAGATGGGTTAGATGGATTTTTATGTCAACTAGTTGTATATGGTTTTTTAAAGTTAATGATTATTTTGTAATTAGAAAAAAGAGTACATACCAGGGTAGGAATTTGGGAAAATACAGAACAGAGGAGAAAACAGAAGTCTTTGCAGTAGATACAGGGTGTCTCCTGAGCAAGCAAAGGATTCGGTGGGGGAATATTGCTTGACATTACCCACCTATGGCATGCATTGGATGGCATGTGATTGAAAGGGAGATGCATTTGCTTATATGCTTGGACCATAGTTCAGTATTCATGTGGAATAACTTGCAGTGCTTAAAATGACAACAGGCATTCATCACAGTCGTGGCTCTTGCTTATGAAGGCTGTGTCAGCCTGGAAGAGATTTGTGGGGTAGACAAAGATTTTGTTCCTGTGTTGTAGTCTTTCACCTGCTGGAGGACTCTGAGGCCAAAACTGCCTGAGCAGAATTGTATACAAAGTGCGTCTGGAGGCTGGGCGAGGTGGCTTATGCCTATAATCCCAGCACTTTGAGAGGCTGAGGCAGGTGGATCACTAGAGGATAGGAGTTTGAGACCAGCCTGGCCGATATGGTGAAACTCCGTCTTTACCAAAAAATACAAAAATTAGCCTGGTGTGGTGGTGGGCGCCTGTAATCCCAGCTATTTGGGAGGCGGAGGCAGGAGAATTGTGTGAACCCAGGAGGCGGAGGTTGCAGTGAGCCTGGATTGCGCCACTGCACTCCAACCTGGACAACAGTGAGATCCTGTCTCCAAAAAAAAAAAAAGTGCATCTGGATTTTTTAATACAACCTTAGACCATTTTCTTTAGCTTTAGGTGTCTGCAGTTGCCCTTGGATCTGTTCTCAATCCTCAGTGTGTGTGGCAGCGTGTGGTCATAGAGAGCTGAGCAAAGTTCACTTTCTCTTTGCTGACAGTCTCACCTCTTCTCATTGGGAAGCTGCACAGGAGTCTTTGGGATGGTTCAGTCCAGAGGCCCCTGTTCTCCTTTCTTCCTGGCGCTTTCTGATCCCCCTCTGCATGGCACCCCTCTAGGTTGGACTGGAACTGAGACCTTTGAACAAGATGACATTTGTAGACAACTTGATCCATCAGGATGTGGAGAGATTTGGATAAATGGCAAATAATTTGGGGTTAAATTATGGCCCAGAGAAGTAAGCAAATGAAAAACTAAACAATTGTAAATGTATCTGGGAAGCAAAGGTATTCATAATATGTCCCATGGCCAGCTGCGAGTAGTATTTAACTAGACATGCTGTTGTCAAAATTGAACATGAATCAAGCCAAATACTAATGATATAGCTATTGAGAGAAGGTTGGCAGGAAGAAATCATGGGTGAAGGTAGGTGGAAGTGCTAATCTTAGCTATAGATTTTAGGTAAAACTGATGCTGAAAGCTTTCTTTGAAACAATTTTATAATTTTTCTTCTACGTGTTTCTAGCACAAGGACTCAATTTTTTTGGTTATAATGTTCATTAAAACATGCCTTCAATTTGTTCCTCTTTGTACTTTTTTGCTGATTTAGCAGATATAAATCACTTGTTAGTATTTTTAACTACCCAAGTTAAAATGTACATTTGTGTTATTACTGGTCTTATATTTGAAGGTGCGAGGGGTCTTATGCTGCTCGTTACTGGTTATATTGAGCATTTCATAACTGCTACCTCCTCCTAAATCCTGTGTTCCAACCGCCACTGCTGACAATGGCCAGCCTCCATTGTGGATGTGGGGAATTGTGTTAGCATGCTTGCTTCTGCCACGGCACTAAAGCCTAACTTGCTTAGGATCGTGCTGTACTTGGAGAGAGCATCCAGTCGCTGAGCCTAGCAGCCAGGCTCTTGTGACTCCCTGGGAAGAGGGTGAAGACCTAGCTCCTGGCTGCAGCACTGGGGAGGCAGGCCCTCCAGATGAAGACTTCTCACAGTGGAGGGGAGGCAGTTTTCTCCAAGGAAATTGAGTGCTATTACATACTCCGCTTCCCACTTTCTCTTTCAGGGTGGAAATCTGTTAAGCCTCCTCCCTCTCTCCTGCTCTGCAACCACAGAACACTTCTTTTTTTTTTTTTTTTGGGTGTCTCAGTTTTGCCCACACTGGAGTGCAGCGGTACAACAGTGGCTCATTGCAGCCTCCAACTCCTGGACTTAGTCTATCCTTCCACCTCATGCTCCGCCGTAGCTGGGACTACAGGTGCATGCCACTGTGCCCAGCTAATGATTTTTTTGGTAAAGACTGGGTCGTACTACATTGCTCATGCTAGTCTTGAACTTGTGGCCTCAAGCGATCTTCCCGCCTCAGCCTCTTGAGTTGTTGGGATTACAGGAGTGCGCCACCATGCCCAGCTCTGTGGAAAAGTCTCTGTGGCATTCTGTCTCCTGAAAATGCTGAAGGGACGAAAAGGGCTCAGTGCCCTTCTTCTCTTCCCTGGCACTTTCAGACCATTTTCCTGTTGCCTTCATTCTAACAAAGGTTGCAGATTGGAAAGCTGATTTGGAGTGTTTTTTAAGTGTTTTCAGTTTCAATATTTGTATGAAATTCCTGTGGTCTCCAACACACTCATTTATTTTATTTTATTATTATTTTACACCCGGCTTGATTCACTTGCTTACCCTGAATCCCTTATTTAGGTCTCTGGAGACATATGCAATGGTGACCCATTTCTGCAATTTCTACCCTCTGTGCACTTACCTCCCCTTCCACATAACCACTCATGTTTCATTTTACTTGTGCTATTTGTTGGTCTTAACATTTTAAAAGAGGAGGTGTGAAGAGATTAGATGCAGATGGCTGTCATTAATCTTCAGTCCCAAAAACTGTACATGTTGATGTACCAGAGTTTTAGGTTTTTCATGTAATAAAATATATGATCTTTTATAGTTTTCCAATTTAAGTTTTGAAAGTTAGGTTACAAATATATCTTTTGCTTTTCTTTACTGTGAGGTGTATTTTTAAAGATCAAAGTAATACTTGTATACACTTAAAAATTCAAATGGGGCCAGGTACAGTGGCTCATGCCTGTAATCCCAGCACTTTGGGAGGCTGAGACGGGCAGATTGCTTGAGCCCAGGAGTTCGAGGCCAGCCTGGGCAACATGGTGAAACCCTGTCTCTACAGAAAACACAAAAATTAGCCGAGTGCAGTGGCGATCACCTGCAGTCCCAACTATTCGTGAGGCTGAAGTGGGAGGATTGCTGGAGCCCAGGAGGTCAAGGCTGCAGTAAGCTGTGATCATGCCATTATACTTCAGCCTGGGCAACACAGTAAGACCCTGTCTTAAAAAAAAAATTCTAACGGGGCTAGGCTTGTAATAAAAACTAGCAGCTCACTTTCCCACTCTACCCAACTCCTGATTCCATTCCACAACAACCACTTTTCTACTGTTGACTTTTCTAATTTTCTCTTATTTACCTATATATTTCTAGTTGTGCAGCCATCACCACTGTCTAGTTCCATCCAAAACATTGCCATCCCCCCAAAAATCTTGTACCTATTAAGCAGTCATTCCCCACTCCCCCCAACCCCCCAGGCCCCGGCCACCATTGATCTGCTTTCTGTCTCTATGAACTTGCCTATTCTGGATATTTCATATAAACAGAATCTCTTACTAATTTCCAAACAGTTGGATGATCTGTGTCACATGCCTATCATTAATATTTTCCAGTTACTTGGTGTCAGTTTCAGTTTTTGTTTTGCTTCCTTTTTTTTCCTGGCATTGACTCCCCAAGGGCCTTTTGTCCCCCTGCTCCCATGTGGCCGCTCTCTAGGGCAGCTGCACAGGTGTCATCCTTGGACTCCCTTTTGCTGCTCTTCTATGTTACAGTCTCTTGTTCACTGGATCCTATTTTTCTCTTTATTGCTTTATGCTCTTCTTTTGCTGGAGCCTATCCTGCAGAAGCTTCCTGCCAATAATTGTTTTGGAGGAAATTAAAAGAAAGCCAAACCAAATCTCTCCTATCCAACGGGAAGAACTTTATCCCCATATTGATTGAATATAGGATTCGAGATTTAAAATGTTGGTGGCAGAGTTTGCTCTTTTTTTTTCTATTGGAAAGGTCCACAAATGTTTTGTTGACAGTTTTGTCTTTAATCCATTTGAATTTGGGGTACATGCTATGATTTGTCTACATTAATTTCCCTTTTAAATATAAAAATTCCTCAACCCCAATTAGACAATTGGGTTGTCCTTTTCACACTGATACCTCTTTCATGGTACACTGCATTCTTACGTATAACAGGATCTGTTTTTAGCTGTGTATCCTGATTCAGTAATTGGTCTATGTGTATGTGTATATAGATCAATAGAATGCCATTTCCACGTGTAGACTCAAGGGCAAACTTACTCCTTTTTCTATGACTACATCTGTCAGGTGTCCCCTCTGCCGTGGCTCTATAGGATTCTGTTAGATAGCGGTGGTCATTGCACAACTCTACAAATATACCAAATGCTACTCAATTGCTCATTTTAAAATGGTTAAAATGGTGAGTTTTATGTTGTATTTTACAATACGAGAAAAAAACATACAAAGCAAATTAAGCAATCAAAAGGGCAGTTACTAACTCCAGGGAAAATAACACTTAATTCTGTGATCTTTGAAATTTCTTCTATTTAAATTGTTTTAAGAGTCCTACATATATTATCTATGTGACCTGCAAAAAGTAACCTAATCTCTTTGAACTTCATTTTCTTGTTTGTAAGGTGAGTTGTATCAGTTTCGTTTCTTTGTTGCAAGCTGCAGAAACCAATTATGTCTTTAGCAAACACTGACTGTTCGGAAAGCCCAGATCCAATTTGCCTCTCCAGATCCACTCCCCGACATTCTCCTGCAGTGTGTCCTTCGGGGCTGATCTCTACGGTCCGCTTCATCTGGGCTTGCTTTATCCTCTGGCTTCTAATTGTGTTTGGCCAGTAGTAGAAAATCAGAGCGGGGAAAAAAATGTAAGAGTATTAATTTTCCCACTCCGCCCCTGCCAGCCTGTGGTAGTTACTGTCTTTTTTTGTTTGTTTGTTTAAGGAAAATGTATCCAAAACGTGTTTATTGGAATGGTTTCCCATTCATCGTGATTCAGGGTGCTTTTAGTGCTGCCTCCTCCTAAGGAACATTCTTCTGTAAGCTTTGCTTGTCCTTCCATAGGCTGATAGGACAGTGGAACAGTCAACACACACAACTTTGGGCGTGGCAAAAGAGCATGGTGACTTTATAGTATCCTGGTCATTTCACATCCATGAAGAAGGAATTGGTTTGTCACCAGGAGCTTCTCATGTTTTCTCTTCTGGAGAGGCATGAAGGAGATCCTTCTCTAGAGACATCGTGCCGAAAAGCTTACTCCTTTTTCTGTGTCTGCATCTCCTGTTGGATGGCCCCTCTGCTGTGGCTCTGTAGCTTCTGCTAACGTGACTCCCTTTTTTTAATCCTTTAGTCTGCAAGTGGAGATGCAATTCTGTTGACATTTCCTGAGTTTGTCTCCTTACCTCTAGGGGACCTAGTTAGGTAGCAGGTAAAAATCAACTTGAAACGCCACTGCTAGAATGAGTGAACTTCAGTTGTTTTTAGGGTTTTTGTTTCTCAAAATTAAAACTGCAGGAAAGGACCAGGCAATTCACCTAGCATGGATCATTTACCTTTAAGGTAATTTACCTGCCCCTTGGCAAGGGGAGAGCAAAACGCCTGGATTAATAGTCCTAATGCTGAAATCAGGGACAGATAATTCCCCCAAAATAAATTAGTTGTTACCATAGGTAAGAAACACAGATGCTGCTAAGCTTAAACAATATATTTCCACTGCATGAGGATGCTAATAATATCTGTCCCACACAATTATTAGGATTAAAGAGTAAAATTATAAAAGTTAACAGTGCCTGGAAGGTACATGGTAAGGGCTTAATAAATGTTGGTTACTGTTATGAAGATGTTTTCCACATTTGTTTTCAGCTTTTAATGTTTTAATTATTTTCCTAAATAAAATTTAGAAACATTTTCCAGGTTTTAAAAGTAAATTTCTTTGGGATTTTATTGGACTCAAATCTATAAGTTAGGAAGAACTAATGTATAATACTCAGATCTTAAAACATCAATGATATATATTTTGATCAAATTTTTATAGTTCCTAGCAAAATTCTGTAGTTTATTTCATGCAATGTCTTAACAAGTTTTAAGTTTATTCCTATATATTTTATGATTTTGGATTTTCTTCTTCTTCTTCTTTTTTTTTTTTCAGGGTCTGTTGCCCAGGCTGGAGTGCAGTGGTGCTACTTGAACTGACTGCAACTTCTGCCTCCTGGATTCAAGTGATTCTCATGCCTCAGCTTCCTGAGTAGCTGGGATTACAGGTGCACACCACCAAGCCTGGCTAATTTTTGTATTTCTAGTAGAGACGGCATTTTGCCATGTTGGCCAGGCTGGTTTTGAACTCCTGGCCTCAAGTGATCCTTCTGCCTTGGCCTCCCAAAGTGCTGAGATTATAGTTGTGAGCCACCACGCCCGGCTCAGTTGTTACGGTGAATGGGATTCCCCATCTTATGCAAAAATTATTGCAGAGACCATTTACTCCCCAAGGTAGATTAGTTTTGAAAATAGAAACATGGATCCAACAAGTACTCAATGTTTGCTATTTGCTTGTTGAGAATCCTTACAGCCTGGCAATTCCAGGGTTCTAGAAATCTGGCCCACATTCAGATACAAATTGTCTTTACAGTGTTGGCCTGTAGGTGTCACTGTTGGTCAAAGGAAACGTCTCAGTTTAGCAGGGAAGTGAGTTGTGTTGACTTTGTATCCAGGAGGTCACCATGGAAAAGTTTTTGCAGTCAACAGACAATGCCCCACATTTATGAGCTGCTTTACTTTCCAGCACCATTGGTAACTTGCCTTTCCTACTGCCTATAATTGCAGGTTTGTATCTTTTAAGTTAAAAATGTGACTGGACGTGATGGCTCATCCCTGTAACCCCAACATTTGGGGAGGCTGAGGACGGAGGGTTGCTTGAGCCCAGAAATTTGAGACCAGCCTAGGCAACATAGTGAGACCCTATCCTAACAAAACAAAACAAAACTTTTTTTTTTTTTTTTTAATTTTCCATCCATTTTTCTTTCCCTGCAGTGAGCATATGTGTGAGGTTATTCCATTTTGAACAACTCCGTGGGTCATTCGTTTTATTTACACTTACCTGATGCCTACTCTGTTCCAGGCACTTTTCAAAGTACTTGGCAAATATAAACCCATGGAATTCTCATAACCCTAGGAAATAGATATTATTATGACCTTCACTTTATTGATTTGGAAACTGAGGCACAGAGAGGTTGAATAACTTACCCCAAGTCACACTTGGGGCTGAGATTTGAATCCAAGTAGCCTGGCCTCAGAGTTAGTATTCTTATGAATGTCAATACTGCCCCTGAAACAGCAGAGCTCTTATTTGCTCGCCTTCCCTGCCTGACTCTCTTAATTGACTTTTCTTCTTTTTTGCAGTGTCTTTTATTATGACATACTCACTAACTTAAAGAAAAGTTGCAAGTACATAGAACTTTTCCCCCTAAATTATTTGAGAATGTTGTTGATATGATGCCCTGTTACTCCCAAATGCTTTAGTGTGTATTTCCCACAGACAAGGACATTTTCCTGCATATCTACAATACAACCATCAAAATCAGGAAATTAGGATTGATATGTGTATTAGTCTGTTCTCACACTGCTATAAAGAACTACTTGAGACTGGGTAATTTATAAGAAAAGAGGTTTAATTGACTCACAGTTCCACAGGCTGTGCAGGAGGTGCGGCTGGGGAGGCCTCGGGAAACTTATAATCATGGATGAAGGCGAAGGGAAGCAGGCATGGTCTTCACATGGCCGGAGCAGGAGGAAGAGAGTGAGGGGGGGAAGTGCTACGTACTTTTAAGCCACCAGATCTCTCGAGAACTCTATCACGAGACAGCACTATGGGGATGGTGCTAAACCATTAGAAACCACTTATGTGATCCAATCACCTTCCACCAGGCTCCACCTCCAACACTCGGGATCACAATTCAACGTAAGATTTAAGTGGAGACAGAGCCAACTCATATCAGCGTGTTACTAATATCTGATCCTCAGATCCCGTTCAACTTTTGCCCCTTGTATGTTGTCCTATCTCTTTAGTCTCTTTTAGTCTTCTCATGACTTTCATGCTTTTGAAATTACAGGCCACTTATTTCATAGATCATCCCTCAAGTTGACGTTTCCTCATAATTAAATTCAGGTGTGCATCTTGAGCCATCCACTCATAGAAAAACACCGTATTCTCACCTGCATCCTATCAGGCAGTGTGCGATGTGATTTCTGTTTGCCCATACCAATGATGTTAACTTTGATTTCTTGATTAAGGTGGTGTCCGCCAGCGTTCTCCACTGTGAAGCATCTCTGTTACCCTTTGTAAATGAATAGGTCTTTGTGAAGGGAGATACTTTGAAACTATGTACATGTCCTGCTCTCCATCAAACTTTCCATTGATTCACTTATTTATATTTGTATGTACTTAAATTTTTCTATTTTATCCAATGAGTTATAACCCATTTATTACATTACTTATTTTGATGCTCGAAATAAATTTTTATATCCCTGATTTGGCCAGCAGGACTCCCTTCAAGCTGGCTTCACTGTCCTTTCAACATGTTTCTGTGCATCTCTGAACACTTCCTTTCTTTTTGGTACAAGATGTTCCAGGCTCAGTTTGTACTTTTCCTGCCCCAGCCCTGGAATCAGCCATTTCTTCAAGGAGCCCAGATCTTTTTTGGTAAAGCATCATGTTTATAAGCCAGAGTCTGGTGTAGGGATGCCTGTTGATGTGGGCATGTCACTGCTCCCAGGCTCTTGCAGCTGGCAGACATGTACATCTACATTTATTTCTAAATCTGTTTATATGGACAAGTGTGAGTTTACATGAAAACTTCCGAATCCTATCCAACACCACAGCGTTCCTTTTTAGTTTTTTTCCTTCCAGTATCTGCAACTTGTCTCTGATGAGAAACCTGCCTCACTACCCTTGATGCATTTTTTTGTAGATCACTCCCTGTGTATCACTTATCTCCCATCCCCCAAGGACACCCTCCTCACCTCTCTCCGGTTCTGATGGTGCTGGACTTGTCCTCACGTGAGTGCCCTCATCACCTAGTTCAGGCTCTTACACCCATGCACAGCTGTTCTACGTGGAGGCACCCTTCTCACCCATCTAATGGCTTCAGGACTGAATTTTCTGGGAAGAGAAGAGGTAGAGAAAGAAGAACGGATCTTTCCTTAAATGCAGAATTTTGAGTCAGAATCAAAATAGTACTTGACTGCCCCATGTGTGCTTGCTCTGGGGCAGGAAGGAGAGATGCCTGGACTTAAGCTGGAAGAGTGGAATAGGCGGGGTGGGCACAGGTCCCAGAGGTGGAGCACCTGCATTCCAGGCATAGCTCTGTTTCTAGGGGACCAGTGATCTTAGAGAAGTAATTTGATCTCTTTGTGCCCCTGCTCTTCCAATAATGAATTGGACCAAATCTAAATCAAAGACTGGTGCCCCATGGCCAAAATTGGCCTAAGTGCTTATTTTGTTTGGGAGTCAACTTCCTTTTTTTTTTTTTTTTTTTTGAGACAGGGTCTCCCACTGTACCCAGGCTGGAGTGCAGTGGTGTGATCATGGCTCACTGTACCCTTGACCACCTGGGCTCAAGCAATCCTCCTACCTCAGCCTCCCAAGTAGCCGATACTATAGGTGCGTGCCTCCATGCCTGGTGAATTTTTGTATTTTTTGTAGAGATACGGTTTTGCCGTGTTTCCTAGGCTGGTCTCAAAATCCTGAGCTCAAGCAATCCACCCACCTCAGCCTCCCAAAGTGCTGGGAGTGATACAGACAGAAGGCAGGGAGATACTGTGTAGAAGAGGGCGGTTCCCTGTCAAAGGCCCCGCCCTCAAGCTTGGAAACCCATGGCCCTAAATGGGAACAAGCATTCCTGTTTTTGTGCCCAAATGTTGCCTTTTGCCCCACCATGCCCCCTATCCTGTACTCATATAAACCCCAAACCTTAGGCTCCATGAGCAGAAGAGCAGAGGAGCAGAAGAGTGCAGCAGAGGAGAGAAGGGAAGGAACATCTGAACGTCCAGAGGAGTTTGGCTGAGGATGGTTGGAGAGGAGATTGGCTGCGGGTCTGCCTAACTCCAGGGGAAGATCATCTTCCCACTCCATCCCCTTGCCAGCTCCCCATCCATCCCACTGAGAGCCACCTCCATCTGGCAATAAAATCCTCCTCATTTGCCACCCTTCAATTTGTCCATGTGACCTGATCCTTCCTGGATGCTGGACAAGGACCCGGGTACCAAGAGGGCTCTGAGCTAGTTAACACTTAAACCGTCTGTGATGGCAGAGCTAAAGAAGTATTGTAATATGCCCACTGGGGCTTCAGGAGTTGCAGACACCCACCCCTAGATGCTACTGTGGCATTGGAGCCAAAAAACACTTGCCTCAGCTCCTGCATGCTCCCTCTCCTCTATGGGGTTTGAGTGCACAGTGGCTGAAGAGATGAGCCACACTCTGTCACACGTCTCTGAGGGGGGTCAGGGAACTCTCCCATTTAAGGATTATAGACGTAAGCCACTGCACCAGGCCAGGAGACAACTTTCAAAAAATCAAATTTAAATTTCTTTAGTTGGAGGCTATGCACTCCAATTAGCCCCAGGTGGGCGACAGCTCAGACCATCTTTCCCAACTTTATAAATTTCCCTCTCCAGGCTAAGTTACATTTCAAGCCTCTTCTAGCTCAAGGATTCAATGGCTTTCTCATTTAGGCACTGATGAATTAGGCACACCTCCAACTACCCCTTCTTGCCTAAGGACAGTCTTTCTACCTAGAAGAATGAAATAGTCTTAGACTTGCAGGCAGGGCCCTGGTATTATTTAGGACATTATTTTAGCAGCCCTAACAGAGACCTCAAAGAATAAAAAATAACCAAGGTAGTTTCTCACTGAGCCCAGGTAGAAACATGAGTCCAGCTGACTCCATGGTGTCTAGGCGTTCAGTTCCTTCTGCGTTGCTGTTCTGCGTCAAGGATGGCTCACTGCCCTGTCCATGTGTCAGCTGGTCATTAGGGGTGGGTCAACCCTTCCATTTCAGGGTGGGGCCCAGAGGTGGCACACATCACTTCCACTCACTCCACATTGGCAACACTTATCCACACAGCAAATACAGCCAAAAGGGAGGTTGAGAAGCAAGTATTTACTCTTGGGAGCCACACACTCAGTCAAGAATTGGGTGTTCTATGATGCTGAAAGAGGACAGAATGGATACTGGGAGAAACTAGTGGCCTCTGCCACAGTACTTGTGAAAACACACCTCTCCATCCACTGTCTGGAATATCCTCTGTTGCATTCATTTTCATCTCCTTATGCTATCAAAGAGTTGCCAGTTAAGAATTCATTTAGGTTCTGCCACCATTCCCTGGAGCTATCCATCCCTCATCCCTTAGTAAAAAACAGAAGTAATCAGCTCCCAAAGGCAGCCAGTCAGGGAAAATTTCAAAATTATTAGGAAGAGAGTAGGAGGTAGAAGAGGTAAATTTGGACAAACGGGACAGTTAGAGATAGGACTGGCAAAGATAGGAAACCCCATGGGGAGCCAGTAGGCAGGATGGAAAGAGTGGATGGAAAATATAGTGCTGATAAGGGAGCAGTGGAACAGGAGGCGATGGCAGTGCTGAGTGCAGGAGCCTCCTTCAGCATGGTCTCTTCTCCATTTGCTATGCTCTGGCTCAGCAGATTCTTAATCTATGGCACCAGGCCTGTCAGGAGACCTGCATTTAATTCCCAACTTTTTGCCAGGAAACACTGGGAAAGCCACAATTCTTTTTTTTTTTTTTTTGAGATGGAGTCTCGCTCTGTTGCCCAGGCTGAAGTGCAGTGGCATGATCTTGGCTCACTGCAACCTCTGCCTCCTGAGTGCAAGTGATTCTCCTGCCTCAGCCTCCTGAGTAGCTGGGATTACAGGCGTGTGCCACCATGCCCAGCTAATTTTTGTATTTTTAGTAGAGACGGGGTTTCACCATGTTGGATAGGCTGGTCTCGAACTCCTGACCTCAAGTGATCAAGCCCATCTCGGCCTCCCAAAGTGCTGGGATTACAGGTGTGAGCCACCGCACCCAGCCAGCTACATCTCTTCTAAGGCCTAGCATCTTCCTCTGTAAAATGACTGTAATGTTACCTACCACACTTCTCTTCCCCAAACAATAGTGAAGTACAAATGCACTATCAAATGTGAAAACTTTCTATGTACAATATAACAGATGGTATTGTGCCCAGAATTTATTCCTTTCGGTGGGTTCTTGGTCTCGCTGACTTCAAGAATGAAGCCGCAGACCTTTGCGGTGAGTGTTATAGTTCTTTAAGATGCTGCAGACTCAAAGAGTGAGCAGCAGCAAGATTTATTGTGAAAGTGAAAGAACAAAGCTTCCACAGCATGGAAGGGGACCGGAGTGGGTTGCTGCTGCTGGCTTAGGTGGCCAGGTTTTATTCCCTTATTTGGCCCCACCCATGTCCTGCTGATTGGTCCATTTTACAGAGCACTGATTGGTCCATTTTACAGAGGGCTGATTGGTCCATTTACAATCCTTTAGCTAGACACAGAGCACTGGCTGGTGTGTTTACAATCCTCTAGCTAGACAAAAAAGTTCTCCAAGTCCCCACTCAACCCAGGAAGTCCAGCTGACTTCACCTCTCAGTGTTACTGATGGAGCGCTTAGAGCTCTCTGCTTTCTGTGTGGAGCTGGTCGAGGCCTGGACCATCCTTGGGGCACTCATTTAATTAAGCGAGGCTCAGAGGTCTGGACTAATGAGTCACCCTGATTCAAAGAGTATTTCTTCAGTAAATAGGGTCTAGGGGAAACCACATAGTCTGGGAGTTAGGTCCCCATTTGGCAGGTCCAGGGACTGAGCAAGTAGACACTTGCCTGGATGAGCAGAGAAAGGAGTTGAGGCTATGTCTTGAGTCTATAGGCTGGGCCACTGGAGGTATGGTAGGAGCTCTAGAGCTGCCTCTAATGACAGCAGAGTCTCGTCAAGAAAGTCCTAGTTCAGAACTTTTGAAAGGTACCAAATTCTTTTTCTGATTACCTTTCTGCCTTCTCTGGTTGAGCCCCTATGCACTGGACTGATATAGACAGATTAACAAAAGAAAACAATCAGAATTTTATTAGCGTGTGCATTGCAATTACATGTGGGAACACTCAGAGATGAATAAACTCAAAGGTTTGGTTGGAACATGGGCTTACAGCATTTTAGCAAAGGACGAATACATTTTTTTTTCTTTTTTTTGAGACAGTTTCACTCTTGTTGCCCAGGCTGGAGTGCAATGGTGCAATCTCAGCTCACCACAACCTCTGCCTCCCGGGTTCAAGTCATTCTCCTGCTTCAGCTTCCTGAGTTAGCTGGGACTACAGGTGCGTGCCACCTCGGCCAGCTAATTTTTGTTTTGTTGGTAGAGATGGGGTTTCATCATGTTGGCCAGGCTGGTCTCGAACTCCTGACCTCAGGTGATCTGCCTACCTCGGCCACCCAAAGTGCTGGGATTACAGGCGGGAGCCATCACACCTGGCCCCCGTACATGTTTTAGAGAAGTGACAAGACAAAGGAAAAGGACCTGAGTCTCTACAGGCAGCAAATTGTGGGAAGACAAATACGTGGGAAACCAACGGCAGATAAAGGCCTGTTAGAAAAGTTTACTTCACAGGTTCCTCTGGTGCTGTCTCTAGGCAGATAAGAATCTAAAGTTGTCCCCAGTGATTAACTTTTTTTCTTCCTGATAGAGAGGGGAGGAAGAAAATATTCATAAATTTATGTCTAAGATGGGGAATGCAGAGAGCTTTTCTTGTATATGTTTCTTCTCAGTTGACTTCAGCTCAAAATAATCCTTATGTCAAAGTGTCATATTTTGAGGTGGCATATTCTGCCAGCCTACAGACCCAAGAACTTTGGCTAGAACGGATTGGTCTTGGATTGCAGTGACTTGAACCACTGAACAAGGAAACCTCTTCTAGTTGAGTTTGAACTTCTGCCTGTTTTGAGCTGGTGGACTCAGATTGTTCACTGAGTATTTAAATTCTTTGTCTTTCACCTATGAAAATCTCCTGAATGAAATGAGATATTTGATCCTCTTTATTGGGTCACTGAACATGCTTCTAACATGAAAACATTCAGCTGTGAGCTAGAAAGGTGAACTGTGCTCACAATCTCAAACAGGGTCAGGGAGAGAAGATTTACTTGCTCTGTGCCCTGTGCCCTTTCTTGGGGCCTAGAGGACACATTGACTTATCTTTTCTGGGGATAGTATAAAGGAACATCAGCTTGCTCCTATTTTGTACTGGAGAAGCTTAGAGAATCAGATGCTAGTTTTCTACTACATCCTTCAGTATTAACAGCTTTAATTAAAAAAAGAAAAAAATAACAGCTGGGCACAGTGGCTCATGCTTGTAATCCCAACACTTTGGGAGGCTGAGGAGGGAGGCTCGCTTGAGGTCAGGAGTTGGAGACTAGCTTGGACAACATAGCAAGACCCTCTATCTACAAAAAGTAAACAAATTAGCCAGATGGGGTGGTGCATGCCTGTAGTCCCAGCTAGTTGGGAGGCTGAGGTGGGAGGGTACCTTGAGCTCAGGAACTCAAGGTTACAGTGAGCTATGATTGTGCCATTGCACTCCAGCCTGGGTGACAGAGTGAGATGCTATATCTGAAAATAAGTGAACAAATAGATAAAAATAAAAAAGGAAAAAAGTTTATCTTTGGCTGCATGTCAAAAAAGAAAATAAAAGGAGAAAGAATTAGCATGATTCATTGAAGATTTTTTTCCTTCCTTGAAGAAACAATTTGTTCCAACCTAAAAAATTATGCAAAATCATTGCAATGTTTCCCTGGTGTTTTAAATCCAGATTTCAGGTGCCTCAAAGAGAGTGATCAAGTGGTTTTAACCACCTGCAATGAAAAAAAAAAAAAAATTAAAAAAAAGAGGCCAGACACAGTGGCTTGTGCCTATAATCCCAGCACTTTGAGAGGCCAAGGTGGGCAGATCACCTGAGGTCAGGAGTTCTAGACCAGCTGGCCAACATAGTGAAACCCCGTCTCTACTAAAAATACAAAACAAAAATTAGCCGGGTGTGGTGGTGCACATCTGTAGTCCCTTCTACTCAGGAGGGCTGAGGCCTGAGAATCGCTGGAACCCGGGACATGGCAGTGAGCCGAGATCACACACTGCACTCCAGCCTGGGAGACAGAGTGAGACTCCGTCTCAAAGAAAAAAAAAAAGGTAAATGAAAAGCATCAGACAGTTTTATATAGCTTCTAGACCATAGAACCTGCAGCAATAACTCAATGAGTTTTTATTCTCATGTTTGCCCTGTGCAAGGAGCAGACCAAGAGAAGGGGTTTGCTTGCCCTTGACTTTCTCTGCCATCAGCCCCAGCTGCCAAGTAAAGTAAATCACAAGTCATGTAGTATTTTCTGTGAATGCAGGTAAGCTTAGCAGCCCTGGCCTCATTCCCTTCCTTTTATTTTTTGACCTCTACATTTAACTATGACTTTTCTGGTAAACACATTGCCTCCTTTCCTCCTCGAGGGATTTCATTTTATTCTTGCTCACCGGAAGCACAGAACTACCCCAGCTGTGGCTAGTTTAGCCTTCCCAGGGCTCTCTCCACGGTGGCCTCCCAGAACTTCTAATCTACACAAGAAGGTTGCCCTACTGTTGACATTTTATAACCTGTGTGCCTCTGTGACTAAATGGCTGAAGTTATCACATCCGCTCAGTCCTGCATCTTTATAAAAAACCTGGGCAATGTGCCATCCTTTCTGTCCACCACCAAGATTTTTCTCTGTAAAATGCTTTCTTTAAAGTCTGTGCACAAAAGTGTAATTGTTCCCTCAGAGTTGCTAAAATGACTTGAAGGGCTTGAGTTTTTAGTAGCTTTCAGAAACAAAAGGAGCTTTCTAATTGGACAAGCTAGTCCCTCCAGCAAAAGATCCTTGGCTGAACTTTGTTTACTATATTAAGCAGCATAGTGCAAGCTGCACTGTGGCTTATGGTTAAATAGTCACTACAGAAAATTCACTTCAGGGTTATTTCTGGTTTGTTATAACATGTATTTCTTTTTTCTTGTGTGTATTGCTTATTAACAGTAAGGAAGGTTACAGAAAGCTTTTTATGACTATCCTCACCCCAAAGTCAAATGAACTTCTCCCTCTTTTTGTCCCCAACAGATGCAATGCACCCTGATTTTTTCATGTCTGTTTCACTCACTCAGTGGATGCTCTGTGAGGGCAGGACCTTGTCTAGTTTGTTCACGCTCTCTTGCTTTCCTGTGTTCATTGAGCAAGATGCCTGGCATATAGTGTGAAAGTAGTTGACATTTGTGAATACACAAATAAGTGGATGAAGTTGTGGAGGTATTGGCTTCTTTTTATGTGTTTGGTAGAATTTGATTATGGCAGAGACTGCTATTTCCTACCCCACATTCATCCCCTCTCTTCTAGGCTGGGCACATAGCTGCTTGGAATAAAGTCAGCCTCTTCTGCCTCCTGACTGGAGGTATGGCCAGGTAAAAAAGTAGACAGGGTTCCTGAGGACTTCTAGGCACCACCAGACCAGCTCTAAATTGCCTACCTGTAGGCTCTTAACCTTTATCTTGTTCATTTTTTTTTTAATCACTGGCAGCCAAATCTAGTCATAACAGGTATGTTAGTTTAACATTTGTGTCTGTGAAGACCAGGGAGAGATTGGGATAAAAAATCTAAATCCAAGCCTGGATACAATGGTCCATGCCTGTAATCACAGCATTTTGGGAGACTGAGGTGGGAGGATAGCTTGAGCCCAGGAGTTCAAGAGCAGCCTGGGTAACATAGTGAGATCCCATTTCTGTGAAAAATGAAAAAAAAATTTAGCTGGGCATGGTGGTGGTGTGTGTCTGTAGTCCCAGCTACTTGGGAGGTGAAGGCAGGAGGATCGCTTGGGCTCAGGTGGCCTAGGCTGCCGTGAGCCATAGTCACGTCATCTGCACTCCACCCTGAGTGACAGATAGAGACGCTGTCTCAATCAATCAATCAACATAAATAAAAATAAGTAAAATGAAAATAAAAATCTAGATCTAGGTAGGATGACCATAGAAAACCATGCCAGTTTAGAGGTGTTTAGAATTAACTAAGCTTATATTCTTTGTTAATTTATTTCATATCTATTCACTTACAAATGTGGGGCATTTCCCCTTTTTATCTTCTTACTCACTGGTTTAGGAATAGTAATAATATTATTAGTACATTAAAATGTTGATATATTTGAATACATCATGCTAGGCTCAAAATACCTATGTAAGTGCAACTGGCAACAAAGCAGGAAGTTTGATACACCCACCTTGGTATTTTTTTCACTCTCAGACATAAGGGGAAGGCAACCAATTGTGATTTTTTAAAAGTTTTCTCCTATTATTTTTATGTCACAGAATTCAATTTCTATTTTGTCTTAAATAATTTTTAGACGATATCTCATTCTGTCACCTAGGCTAGAGTGCAGTGGCATGATCTGGGCTCACTGCAACCTCTACCTCCTGGATTCAAGCAATTCTCCTGTCTCAGTCTCCCCAGTAGCTGGGATTACAGGTGCTGGCCACCATTCCCAGCTAATTTTTGTATTTTTAGTAGAGACAGGGTTTCACTCTGTTGGCCAGACTGGTCTTGAATTCCTTACCTAAAGTGATCCACCTGCCTCGGCCTGGGATTACAGGTGTAAGCCATTACAGTCGGCCAAATTTTTATTATTGCCTCGCTTAACTTAGCTCATATAAATACGAGCTTCCTTATTTGGAAGGAAAAACACTGGAGTGTTCCTTTATTTCTATAACTGGTGGTTTCCTGTATATACTCATTGTCTAAACTATGCTTTACTTACCTTCTTAGCAATAAAGGAACAAGGAAATTCTTTTTAAAAGGGGTGAAAACTGTGGGTGGCTGTGGCAATGTGAGCAGACAGTGGGGAGGTGGTGATCTATGAGCTAAGATAAACAGATTTGTGAACCTTGACTTTATGGGAAAATTATTTTTCTTCAATTTTAAGTGAGTCATACTTTTTTTTTCTTCTTATAGGACTTCTCATGAAGCACACAGTCATGAAGTTGGGAACTTATCAATCTAGTTGGAGCCATAAGACATTAAAATAATGCTTTCTCCTCAATGCCCCTGGACCTTGAACTAGTAGGAAGCAAAAAGCAGAGGTTTCCATTGAGTTGTGCTATTTGGGGAACCTCTATTGACTTGGACAATGGAGGTTCAGCTATCCATCAGCTATTTGCAGAGTCCAAATTTTTATGCTTCCCACTGAACCCCAAGTCAAAACACCATAAATTATGTCGTACCATATCAAATTGTCATTTTAAAAAAAGTTTAAAATAATCAAATATTGCCAGTTTTATTTGGTTCAAGGTATAGGTGAGTTTTCAATTTTCATGATTTTTTGAAGAGTTAACTTCTTAAAATAGCTAGCATGAATATTACCAGTAACAAAATGTTAAATATAGAGCAATAGTTGAAAATTGATATTTTAAAATAATTTATATCTAAAAACACTAAGGCTTGGAGAGTTTAGACTGTTTGCCCACATGCACACAGCTGGGAGCTGAAAGAGTCATAATGAGAACCTGAATCTGGCTGAACCTGAAACCCAGGCTGGAGTGCAGTTGTGTGATCATGGCTCACTGCAGCCTCGACCTCTCAGGCTCAAGTGATTCTCCTGCCTCAGCCTCCAGAGTAGCTGAGACAACTACAGGCCTGTGCCAACACACCCAGCTAATGTGTTTTTATTTTTTGTAGAGATGAGATCTCACTATGTTGCCCGGGCTGATCTCAAACTCCTGGGCTCAAGTGAGCCTCCTGCCTTGGCCACCCAAAGGGCTAGAAAATCTTATTTTCTTATTATGAAACAGGGCTTTTGAAAAAACTTGGAAAATATAGGTAGGCAAAAGAAAAGAAATTTGGAGAATAAGCAGGTATCATCTTTTGCCCTTAGTCTAGAGAAGGGGAAAGTCAATAAACAAGTAAATCAACAAACATATTGACCACAAATTGAGATATTTGAAACAAAATGCCATTAAAAAGAGAGAAGGCTTTTAGAATACAGAATAATGGGGTCAGGGAGGTGTGGGGGAATATCCTAACTTAGGGAGGTCAGCAAAGTCCTTGTTGAGGAGGTGACATTTCAGCTGAGATGAGAATGGAAGGAGTGATGCAAGGAGCTGAGTGTCCAGGCAAGGGTCAGTCAGGGCAGTGTAAAGGGTTAGAATGTACCGCCTCAAAATATGCTGCTTTGGCGTATTGATTATTTTCAGATGAAGGCAGTTGAGAAACAGCATATGCAGGAAGGGCTCTCTGCCCTCCCTCTTTCTACCTAAAAGCAGAGTATAAATTTCCCATAAGAAAAGTACCCTCCCTGTACCAGGAAGAAGAGTAGAACATTCTTATCATTGGAGATGGAGAGTTGACACTGAGATGAATCTATAAAAACATGTCTTACTAAAATAACTTTTATCTTCCATTCGTTTCTTTATATATTTTCTAGTCACTTTCTCACAATTCACTACCCCTAGCCCAAGACTTTTTTCCTTTATCTTGCCACATCTCTACAATATATTGCCCTTTGTTAAAATGGTATATGAGCCCCTAGGTCTAATGGTCCTTTGGATTTTCACTTTTTTCTATGAGGCCTCCCATGTTATATAAAAATATTAATTAATATCAAATAAAATGTGTATACTTTTCCTCCTGTTAGTCTGTTTTTTGTCAGTTCAAGCTATCATCTCCAGACTCAGAACCTAAGGGGGTAGAGGAAAAGTCTTTCCTCTTCTACAGCAGGAAGGAGGTTGGCATATTTGATATTCTTTCTAGGAAGAGGAAAAAGAGGAGGAAGCCAGTGGGGCTGACCTGGAGTGAAACAGGCGATGTGAGTGTGTGCAGGATCCCTGCTGCTGTAGGACTTTCTCCTTAGTTCAGCTAACAATGGGGTTCTTGTCACACAACCATGACAGATTAGGCTCGTAAGCACTTTGAAGGTTTGAGAAAAATGGAATTTATTGGGCAAAAAGGGAAAAAACAAGAAACAGGGACTCTCAGCAAAGCAAAAGTCCTGCTAGCTGGCTTCCTGCCTCACAGATTGAATCCCAGGTTCCACCCTGGAACAGGAGAGGCCAGGTTCCTCCCACCTGCAAATGGCATGAACTTCCTGAGGCTCCACCCTTTCCTCCCAGTGTGCAGGCTGGTTGAAGGTTCTGCCAGGGGGCCCTTTTACTTGGCTGTCTCACTGCCACACACTTTTGTAGATTTTGGAAAAGAGTTGAAATTCTATCTTATGAGGATGTTAATTGTTTATGTAATTAAAAAAAATGGAGGACAGGCATGATGGCTCATGCCTATAATCCTAGCACTTTGGGAGGCTGAGATGGGAGGATCACTTGAGCTCAGGAGTTCAAGAACAGCCTGGGAAACGTAGTGAGACCTTGTCTGTACTATTATTTTAAATAAAAAAATATTTAAATGGAATAATTCTAGATACATGGTGATTTGTAACTTTTCTTAATTGCCGATACTTGTATATTGGGTACTTAATCTTTTTTTTTTTGATAGGTCAAGTGTCCTTACCAGCTGACCCTATTATAAATAAGACTGTTAAATAAACAATAACTGGGTTTTATTTTGCTTTTTTTTGAGAGAGTCTCCCTCTGTTGCCCAGGCTGGCGTGCAATGGAGCAATTGCTGCTCACTGCAACTTCTGCCTACTGATTTCAAATGATTCTCCTGCCTCAACCTCCTGAGTAGCTGGGGTTATAGGCGTGCACCACCACACCTGGCTAATTCTTTTTTAAAATATTTTTAGTAGAGGCCGGGTTTCACCATGTTGGCCAAGCTGGTCTCGAACTCCTGACCTCAGGTGATCTGCCTGCCTTGGCCTCCCAAAGTGCTGGGATTACAGGCTTGAGTCACTGCACCTGGTTCAACAATAACTGTTTATTGCTAACTATTCTCTTACGGCCTTTGTAGGACAGAACTAGACTTTCTATTCCTACTACATGATGTAAATTGGAAACAGAAAAATTGCCACTTCTCTATATATGCATCTTTAAAAGCAGTTCCCCTGGGACTGAGTAAAAAAATGCCAGAAATGGGCATTTCCGTGGCAGGAAAAGATTCTTTCTTGTTACTGGCTTGTTTGCTGTTCTTTCTGAAGCCCTGGCAGAGGATAAAATCTAATTTGTACACAATGTTAATGTCATTAATTAAACTATGACACCTTAAGAATCACATTATGTACCTATCTCTTATTTTCTTCGGAATCTGACATAACTTAGCTCAGTATTTAGTCAGAATGATACTCTGGTTTCTCCAAGCACTGATGTTAATGTGCCTCTCTGCCCTGCAGCTGCTGGATGAGGGGGATTTGGGGAGATACTTTGTTTTCTGCCTCACTATATGCTCCTTTTGGTCACTATCACTGTTTTCAGTCGACAGTTTCTGAATGACCACAGGGAGTGTAGCACATCCCAGTGCTGAGACATGAGTTGCTTTTAGAGTTTTAGCATTGAGAATCACAATATCCAGTCCTGCCAAGTCAAACTTCATAGGCTCAAGTGAAAAATTAATGTTTTGAGAGTCAAGTACAGCAGGAACGCTTTGGCATATTTTCAGTGGTGCCTGATGACAGGCTTACCCAAGACAGAGCAAACAAACAGAACAAGCCAGGGACCACTTTAGACATGATGGGTAATTTTCCATGGCTTATAGAGGTCTCAGAGAAATTCTTTTCAGATTTGCTTACTGAAAAGCTTCGCTCAATTAAGCACGAGCAGACACCTCTAGATTTTCACACACCCAATCTGAGGGAAAAACCACCTCAATCCCCACCCAGTTTGAATTCCCTGCCTGATGCATTTCGCCGTATACACCTAAGATCTGGGATATGACAGCCGGCTGTAGCTGCAGTCCCACGAGCCCAGAACATTCTATGATTGTGGTGTGTATGTTGTTGTTGGTGGTGGTGGTGGCCTTCTATCCACTGCAAAATTAGACCAGTCTGACATTTAGAAGATCTGGGACTGTTACACTGGGCAGTTGGTTTTCTGAAATATAAAACAAGGAATCAATGGAATGCAAATAGGCCGGGCACAGCGGCTCATGCCTGTAATCCCAGCACTTCGAGAGGCCGAGGCGGGCGGATCACCTGAGATCAGGAGTTTGAGACCAGCCTGGCCAACATGGTGAAATCTTTTCTATATGAAAAATACAAAAATTATCCAGTGGTGCATACCTGTAATCCCTGCTGCTCAGGAAGCTGAGGCAGGAGAATTGCTTGATCCCAGGAGGCAGAGGTTGTAGTGAGCCGAGATGACTCCACACTGTCCTCTAGCCCTCCAGCCAGAGTGGCAGAAGGAGGAAAAAAAAAATACAAATAGATATTACCTTTAATAGATTTTCTTTAAATAAACGTAGTTGTCACATGTAGAGGGAGAATGACACGTGAAATGTATTTTACTTACACAAGTCTGATGCACAGAGAAAGGATGGAAAAACTGCCATATGCGAATCAGGATCTACGGAGCCTGCAAGTAAAAACAGGTGTTCTTGGGTGCAGCATTTGAATGAATGGATGGAAGTCAGGTCTTAGATTTTCTCCACAGAGTGGCTTCCAAAAGCATGGGAGATTTTATTTAATTGCACTAACTTCGAAACAATACTCACTGGCACAAGAGTAAAGTTGTCATAAAAAAAAAAATCCTTGGGGCCAGACGTGGTGGCTCATGCCTGTGATCCCAAGCACTTTGGGAGGCCGAGGCGGGCAGATCACCTGAGGTTGGGAGTTCGAGATTAGCCTGACCAACATGGAAAAACCCCATCTCTATTAAAAATACAAAATTAGCTGAGTGTGGTGGCACATACCTGTAATCCCAGATACTTGGGAGGCTGAGGCAGGAGAATCGCTTGAACCTGGGAGGTGGAGGTTGCGGTGGGCTGAGATCACGCCATTGCACTCTAGCCTGGGCAACGAGAATGAAATTCAGTCAAAAAAAAAAAAAATGCTTGGAGTTTTTACTGCCCTTTGGAATCTTAAACACTTTAATACATTTACTCTCAGGAGATTATTAAGCAATTGAAAGTTTGGACCCCTAAAACTGCTTTGTGCAAGGTTCAAATGATAACTGGTTTGAAATGGTCCCTGATATCTTTGGATCCAAGGCAATGGGTGCTAGTTGGGCAGCTTGAGAGAATTAGATGAAGGTCACTGGGCTACTGGGGCTAACAGTGCCTATGCTGTCCTCAAGGGCTGGGGCCTGAGGCAAGTGGTAGAAGGACCTGGTCCAGCCTCTGAGGCCTATTGAAAGGTCCTGGGCAGCCTTGTGCAGAGCTTTTGTTCCTAGGAATTTCAATTTTTCTGTTCCCTCTCTGAAACGGAAATGTTTCTGTGGCTGTTTATCTTTAGGAAGCAAATTCATGGTGCTGGGATATGTTTCCCAGCCTAATAAGAAATGCCCCCAGTATTATTTACCTGGTTTGTCATTCTGATTTTGGCCTCCCTTGGTTCTAGATGGTGAAAATACATTTCAAGTATTATAAGATTTGAGGGACCTGATGAAATAGTGGAGTTTACTGATGTTGTGCTATTAAAAAGAAAAGAATAATCTCCATTATCCCACATTCTGAGCTCAGAAGTCAGTCTGGGCTGGGTGTGGTGACTCATGACTTTACGTAATCCCAGTACTTTAGGAGGCTGGAGTGGGAGGATCACTTGACGCCAAGAGTTCAAGACCAGCTTGGGCAACATAGAGAAACTCCTGTCTCTACAAAAAATTGAAAAAAAAAAAAAAATTAGCCAGGCCTAGTGACATGCACCTGTAGTCCCTGCTACTTGAGAGGCTGAGGTGGGAGGATTTCTCTTGAGAAGCTGAGGTGGGAGGACTTTGCTTGATCTGAGAAGTTCGAGGGTGCAGTGAGCTAGGATTGAGCCACTGCATTCCTGTCTGAGTGACAGAGAAAGACCTTGTCTCTTTAAATAAATAAATAAATCAATAAATAAATAGAGGTCAGTCTGGATATGTAATTTTTCCAGAGTGCTTTGTAGTTACTAGACTTGGAAATTGATCTCATTTTGGTCATCTGTAAACACATTTACAATCTGTAAACACATTACAGACTTCCTTTTCTTACACACCATATACCAAGTGTAGCACTTTGTTAAGGACACTTCTATGAACTTCAGTTTCTGAAGGTGCAGAAGATGTGGGTTTAACAGGACACAGCTTAGCATAGTGGTCTGAAGCAAGGCTTCTGGAACCAAAGGACCAAATCCTGGTTCTCTATTGACTAGCCCTCACTTTTGGTAAGTTACTTTATTTCTTTGTGACTCAGTTCCACCACCTACAAAATGGGAGTGTGTGGTGGTCATTAGGATGTGCTTTGCAAACCTTCGACTACAGGGAGTGTAATTGACTAAGGGCCCCAGCTGCTGTGCTCTAAATCTATCACTGTGTGGAAAAGCCTGCCTGGCTGCTTCTGGCCAACTGAGTGCATCAGGGATACTAAAGCACACCCAATCCTGGGCCACACAGGGCTCCTTTAATTGCCACTTTGCCTTGTGGACTCCTTGATGGCTTTCCTAACAAAACCTTTATCTTGTCTCCACCCTACCTTCTCTCCCTGTCTCCTCACTGGGATCAGACTTGCATCATGGTCTGAGGGCTCTCCCAGCCTAGTCAACTCTTTCCCTATTTTCTGTCACTCAGGGATTTCTCCAAGGCAGAGTTGCCAGTTTAGAAACAGACAAGCATCAGGATGTCCAGTGAAATTTGAATTTCAGATAAACAACAAATAATTTTTTATTATAAATATATTTATACTTTCATTTTACTTATTTTCCATCTGGAAAAAAATTCAGACATCTTTATTCTCATCTAGGCATTTGCTTCCTGGAGGAACTGATCTAATAGTGCATGCTAATAATTTTACCTTCCCCATACGTGGAATTAAATGAGTAAAAGATATAAAGTAATTAGGGCTGGACTTGGCACTTAAAAAGTGCTCAACAAATTTTAGTTCCTATCAAAGACAGATGATGTGATCAGTACTGAATGGGCTCTCCTTGGGTTGTTGTGCCTTTCCCCTAGAGGGGAAGGAAAAAAATCTCTGTCTTCTATTCTCCTAGATTTAGTGTCTGGGGTCTTGCAAGTTGAACCAACAAAGGACAGATTAACAGGAGAGAAAGATTTATTTAATATGAATAATGGAGCCTCACAGAAATTAAATGAAAACCCCAAAGAGGTGACCAAAGACT
>NW_016808057.1:367133-369836 GCF_001698545.2 Rhinopithecus bieti
TTTTATTTTTTTTTTTGAGAATGACTCTCACTGTGTCACCCCTGCTGGAGTGCCGTGGCCCGCTCCCACCTCACCGCAAACTCCGCCTCCCGGGTTTACGCCATTCTCCTGCCTCAGCCTCCCGAGTAGCTGGGACTACAGGCGCCCGCCACCTCGCCCGGCTAGTTTTTTGTATTTTTTTAGTAGAGACGGGGTTTCACCGTGTTAGCCAGGATGGTCTCGATCTCCTGACCTCGTGATCCGCCCGCCTCGGCCTCCCAAAGTGCTGGGATTACAGGCTTGAGCCACCGCGCCCGGCCTCATAGAGCATTTTAACAAAGGATGATAAATTTGTGGAGAAGTGGCAAAGGGTTTGGAGCTCCTAGGCACCATACCTTGTGGGAAGGTAAATATATGGGTAATGAAAGATAAGGGTTATTTCAGCAAGGTTTGTTTATGCAGATTCAAGCCAGTGCATCTCCAGTGATAAGAATTGTTTCTTTTTTCTGATATGAGAGAGGAGAGAAAAGTGCCATCACAAAGAGAAATTAATGCCCTGCTGTTAGGCAGTTGGGGAAAGCTAGACAGCTTTTTAGCAGTCTGTTACTTCTCGATTGCCTTCAGCTCAACACAATCCTTTGCCAAAGTGGCATAGGATATTTTGGGGTGGCATATTCTGATCCTGATCATTCCCAAAGGTATCAGTGGGACTGGTTGGCCTCCAGGCCTTGTGCCAGCTGCAGGGCAGCCCCCACATGGAGTGGTCTTGTGTTGGTGCTTGCAGGGTGGGTAGAAGTGAGAGTGACGCCTCAGGAAAGCAGCTCTGTTCTCTTTTCTGCTGTCTGAACGAACGCTGCTGGGCTCCCTGCCTGTCACTGTTTTTCCTCTGCATGGCAGCAGCTGTTTCTTACCTCTTCTGTTCTTTTTCTCTTATGATCTTGTTTCTCCTTTGCTTTAGTACCCTTCATACAAAGAATCAGACTTAGTCATCAGAAAACCAGAATGCTTTTTTGTGGCAAACCTCCAAAAGTTGTGTTTCTAGTCTTTCTGGCACTTCTCTTTTTAGTTGTTTGATTTACTTTTGTCTTACAAGTTCCTTTATCACCAATGATGTTTTCTTCTTTTTCCCTTGACTATCAGATTCTGCAGGAATCTGGTTGCTTGAGAATCCTGGAGGGTTGAAATCCTGATATTTGAGGTGATGTGAATAAATTGTATAGAAGTGGGTGGACACTAATGGAACAATGGAGGAATTTCATGGCTACCTGGGAGAATTAAAAATGTTAAGGTTTGGCCGGGCATGGTGGCTCACACCTGTAATCCCAGCACTTTGGGAGGCCCAGGTGGGCAGATCACCTAAGGTAGGGAGTTTGAGACTAGCATGACCAACATGGAGAAACCCTGTCTCTACTAAAAATGCAAAATTAGCCAGGTGTGGTGGCGCATGCCTGTAATCCCATCTACTCAAGAGGCTGAGGCAGGAGAATCGCTTGAACCCAGGAGGCGGAGGTTGTGGTGAGCTGAGATTGTGCCACTGCACTCCAGCCTGGGCAACAAGAGTGAACCTCTGTCTCAAAAAAAAAAAAAAATGTTAAAGCTCAAAGCAAAATGCCTTTGGTGTTTGAAATAGATTCTGGAAGTTTGACTCTTATGTGTTAGGACCAGAGGCATATGAGAAATTCAATAGCAGTAATATATTATTAATTTACATTTTCCTAAAATCCAGAAAAACGGTTATTTCAAAATACCACATGGACATCAATTAATTTGTATAAGTTAACTTTGCAATGTTCCCACTTAATAGCAGCCTTACCTTGTCAACAGAGTCAAACACTGCAAAATAGTTTAGAAGATTTATTCTGAGCCAAATATGAGTGACCAATGGCCTGCAACACAGTCCCAAGAGACTCTGAGAACATGTGCCCAAGGTGGTTAGGCTGCAGCTTGCTTTTTTTTTGTTTGTTTGTTTTTTGAGATGGAGTCTTACTCTACCGCTGAGGCTGGAGTGCAGTGGCATGATCTTGGCTTAATGCAAACTCCACCTCCCAGGTTTAAATGATTCTATCGCCTCAGCCTTCCAAGTAGCTGGGATTACAGGTGCTCACCGCCATGCCTGGCTAATTTTTGTATTTTTAGTAGAGATAGGGTTCTGCCATGTTGGCCAGGCTGGTCTTGAACTCCTGACCTCAGGTGATCTGCCTGCCTTGACCTCCCAAAGTGCTGGGATTATAGGCATGAGCCATGATGCCTGGCCTACAGCTTGGTTTTATACATTTTAGAGAGACATAAAACATTGACCAATGCACATAGGATGTACATTGGTTCAGTCTGGAAAGGTGGGACAACTTGAAGTGGAGGCTTCTAGGTCATAGGTGGATTTAAAGATTTTCTGATTAAAGACCTGGAATCCATAGAAGGGAGTGTCTGAGTTGAGACAAAGGACTGTGAATACCAAGGTTCTTATTATGTAGATGAAGCTTCCAGGTAGCAGGCTTCAGAGAGAATACATTGTAGTTGTTTCTTTTCAGGTTTGAAAAGGCACCACACTCTTAGTTAATTTTGTCCTGGATTAGGAAAAAGACCTGGAAAGGGAAAAGGATTCTCTATTCTCTTCAGAAAGTAGATTTTCCCCATGAGACAGCTTTGCAGGACCATTTCAAAATATGTCAAAGAAATATATTTTGGGGTAAAATACTTTGATTTCTTTTTTTTTTTTTTTTTTTT
>NW_016808057.1:372148-385348 GCF_001698545.2 Rhinopithecus bieti
GGGTTTCACCGTATTAGCCAGGATGGTCTCGATCTCCTGACCTCGTGATCCGCCCGTCTCGGCCTCCCAAAGTGCTGGGATTACAGGCTTGAGCCACCGCGCCCGGCCAATACTTTGATTTCTTTCAGAGCCTATCTGTCATGTTGATATCTTATTGCTACAAAGACTGTTTTGTCAGTGTTAAGGTCTATTTTAATGTTAATATTGGTCAGCTGTGCCTGAATTCCAATGGGAGGAGGGCATAATGAGGCATGTTGGACAACTCACTCACGTCATGGCATGAACTATATTTTGAGTTTACTTTTATTTTTTATTTTTGAGATGGAGTCTTGCTCTTGTTGCCCAGGCTGGAGTGCAGTGGTGCAATCTCAGCTCACTGCAACCTCTGCCTCCTGGGTTCAAGTGATTCTCCTGCCTCAGCCTCCTGAGTAGCTGAGATTACAGGTACCTACCACAATACCCAGCTAATTTTTATATTTTTAGTAGAGACAGTGTTTCATCATGTTGGCCAGGCTGGTCTTGAACTCCTGACCTCAGGTGATCCACCTGCCTCGTCCTCCCAAAGTGCTGGTATTACAAGCAGGAGCCACCACGCTGGGCCCGGGTTTACTTTAGAATGCCCTTGGCAGGCCGGGCGCAGTGGCTCACTCCTGTAATCTCAGCACTTTGGGAGGCCGAGGTGGGTGGATCACAAGGTCAGGAGTTCAAGACCAGCCTGGCCAAGATGGAGAAACCCCGTCTCTACTAAAAACAGAAAAATTAGCCAGGCATCATGGTGGGTGCCTGTAATCCCAGCTACTCGGGAAGCTGATGCAGAGAATTGCTTGAACCCAGGAGGCAGAGGTTGCAGTGAGCTGAGACTGTACCACTGCACTCCAGCCTGGGTGACAGAGCAAGACTCCATCTCAAAAAAAAAAAAAAAAAAGAAAAAAAAAAGAATGCCCTTAACTGAGAGGAAGAGCTCATTCAGTTGGTTGGGGTCTCGGAATATTTTGTTTTACAACATGTTGTTTAACTTCTTCATACTGACGTGAGTTGTTAGTGGCAAAATTATAATCACAAATGCTGGTCTTACAACTAATTTCAATTTTAGATGTCATTAAAAGTCATAGAATCATAGAATAAAATCTGATTTTGAAAGGCTGCTGGGTCCAAAGCTTTGCCCTTACGCAAAGGCAAGTCATTCCAAACAAGATAAAAATCAATCTTATTTCAAAGTTCCCAGAGCAGGGTTTGCATAACCTAAGGCAAAATTTAAATTCTTGAGCTATGATATACTTAATAACAAGAAAAGCAAACTGAGTTATTTAAAGAATTGTTGTGTTAATGATGTCTATGTAACAGCTTGTTTGTGATGTTTGCTGGTTAATGGAATATAACATGTAATCTACAATTATTTTAATTTGGGAAGTCTTTGGAATTAACGTTTTCTTCTACTAGTTATAAGGTTCCTCAAAGCATTACACTGTATTTAGGACATTCATGAGGTATATAACAGGAAAGTGCCAGCATTTTGAATCAGAACACCTTGATTCAAGTGCGTTCCTCTACAATTTAGTCCTTTGGGAAAGTCGTTTAGCTTTTTGGAGTTTAGCTTCTTCATCTGTCAAATGTTAATACAAATTTGTGCCTGAACTTTTTTTTTTGACCAGATTTTTCTGTGCTTTGAAGGTGGGATTGTATAAACAAGGCTTTGTAACAAGTTCTTGTTACCATTTGTATGAATAACGTAATGTTCATATAATTTATCAATCTTTGGAAGAAACTGCAGGTTTATCGTTAATTCCATTCAATCATGAGGTGCTCATCTCCAACACAAGTGATCCTTAACCAAGTAAGAAATCCCCCTAAAGAGGGAATGTGTATGTGTATCACATTCCTTGTAAGTGAAGTTCTGGCTCTCTTCCAGTGATGCTACCAGCAGCAGCTGCTCTGGGCACATAACCACACTGTTACTGCATCACTGAGTTCATTCTCTCATTCAATTCTCCCAACAAGCCTTGTGAGTCATTATTCTCATTGCAGGTGATGTGACTAATGCTTAAAAACTTGGGAAACTTTGTCAAACCTCACCATTTAGTAAGTCACAGAAAAAAAAAAATGAATCCAGAGACTTGGGCTCCAGAATCTGTGCTCTCAAACTTGAAAAATTTGCCTTCCAGCTTACAAAAGTCACTGGGTTTGGGAGCATCATCTTCACTGGTATAGTTCTTCTTTCATGACTCCTGAAAATATCAAGAATATCAAGGTCCTTTGGCTTAGCCAGATCTGACCTAAAAATGCAAAATTCTTGTTTATTTCTTATTTTTTTGGAAATTTTCATAAAATGTATGAGTCCAAGAAAATGCAAAATTCTTCTTGTTGTTCTAAAAGGTGAATGGCACAAATGTTTCATATTTCCACGAACTTTATCTAGTATTATAAAAAAGAAGAAACTGTTCCTCTATTCTCTTAAGTTTAGTGGCTGGGGCCTGTGAGTTAAACTGACAAAAGACAGATTAGCAGGAGAAAATGTGTATCGATTTTATTGATGTTAATTTTACGTGCACAGAGGGCTTTATAGAAAAAAGTAAAAGCTCAAATAAGTGGTTAGATGTGGGGCTTATATATACCTATCTTAGTAGAGAAAAGGGAAGGGGAGAAAGGGCATTTGGGGAAAAACAAATGACTTTTTGGAAAGATAAGTGGGCCCTTGGGAGAATAGATGGGAGATACAATAGTCTTGTGACAATGTTCCAACCCTCTAATCATGCCTCTGTCTGGACTTCCTATCTCAGGAAAGATTAAAATTGCTCCCAGGGGAGGAGATTTGAGATTGAGTTCTTTCGAGATGCTTTTAGGGAGATCAGGAATTTCAGCAGCTCAAATGCTTTTAGCTCAAAATAGTTTTTATGCCAAAGTAGTATATTTTGGGATGGTATATCATGATTCCTGAGTTATGAAATATATGTATAGGTTTTGTCCATGGTACCTGGCTCCCAGCACCCAGAATCCTTGTAATTTCTTAAATGATTAGAGAAATAGGAGTATCTTTAATTAAAATATTTGGCCTTTTGTTCTTGGTTCTTGAAACAGCTCCAGAACACCTCCAGAGTGATAAGGGTCAAAGATATTGTAGTGAATGCTTATAAGTCTATGTTGCCTCTGCATCCATTTTGAATGCAGTTTGGCTTTCTTGTGCCTAAGGCAGGGCTCAGTCACCTGTGATGCAGTTTCCAGTTATATATCATGTCCAAATGCCTCAAGTTGGTGGCCAGAGATAAGAACGTAGAGGCGTCTCTCCTGCCTAGCAGACTGGGCTCCCCATGATCCCTCCTCTTCCTTTAAAGGGATCATTCAGACATGTGTCTGTCAAGCTAAAGTGACCCACACCCTATGCCCTTATATACATTACTGGTTGCCACCACTTTATTTTCTCTTCTCTCTTCCTGTGTATTCTCCCTAAGGCTTTCTTCCGTGTGGCCTCCAGGAGTGGTATGTTCCTACCTGGGTCTGTAAGTACTAAAATCTCTTAGACTTTCACATTGTAATTATGTAATTGAAGCCCATAATCCAACCCTTGAAGGCCATCCATACAGGTGGATTCATTGATGATGCTTTTTGATCAGGGCTGGGGGTGGTAACTAGCAGCTAAGTTGATGGAGAAACTCAAAGACTTTCATTGAAAATGTCAGAGATGTCTGAACAAGAGCAACTCCACCTTGAATAGGAGCTGGGTAAAAAAAGGCTGAGACCTGCTGGGCTGCACCCCAGGAATTTAGGCATTCTTAGTCACAGGGTGAGATAGGAGGTCAGCACAAGGTACAGGTCACAAACACCTTGCTGATAAAACAGGTTGCGATAAAGAGGCTGACCAAAACCCACCAAAACCAAGAGATGAGGAAGGTGACCTTTGGTCGTCCTCACTGCTCATTATATGCTAAAAATAATGCATTAATGTGCTAAAAGACACTCCCACCAGTGCCATGACATTTTACAAATGCCATGGCAATGATAGGAAGTTACCCTATATGGTCTACAAGGGGAGGAACTCTCAATTCCAGGAATTGCCCACCCCTTTTCCTGAAAACTCATGAATAATTCACCCCTTATTTAGCATATAACCAAGAAATAAATATGCGTATACTTAGGCAGCCCATTTTACTGCTCTGCCTATGTAGTAGCCATTCTTTTATTCCTTTACTTTCTTAATAAACTTGCTTTCACTTTATGGACTTGCCCCAAATTCCTTCTTGTGTGAAGTCCAAGAACCCTCTCTTGGGGCTGGGATCAGGACCCCTTTCTAGTAACAAAAACAGACATGTTATTCATAGACATGTTATTCATAACAAGGCTGTTTTGGAAGAAACTTCAACAGTGTTTTCTTCTGCTGTCTCTCACACAACAACATCATCAACACAAAAGACTTCTGTGACCCTAAAAATATGTGGGGATTTCTCTGCACCAGCAAGTAAGCAATCAGTTTGGCAGCGGACACCAGCCTGGTGTCCTTCAATTCAATTCCAACACTGTCTACTAGGAGATAGCTTCAGACTGTTCACCCCTCAGACACCAGTCCCAAGTCTGAGCCTCTGGAACTTCTGACCAACTGGCTTCGAATTGGAGTTCCCTAGGCCCTTCTTTGTGTTCGATTAATTTGCTGGAGTGGCTTGCAGAACTCACGGAAACACGTATGCTTACTGGTTTATTATAAAGAATATTACAAAGAATACGGTGAAGAGATTCACAGGGTGAGGTATAGGGGAGGGGGTGTGAAGTGTTCATGCCCTCCCTGGGTGTGCCCCTGCCCCCATCCAGGAGCCTCCACGTGTTCAGCTATTCAGAAGCTCTCTGAACCCTGTCGTCTTGGGTTTTTATGGAGGCTTCATTACATAGGCATGATTGGTTAAAACATTGGCCATTGGTGATAAGCATGGCCTTCAGCTCCTCTCTTCCCCCTGGAGGTTGGGGATGTGGTTGAAAGTCTCGACCCTCTGATTATGCCTTTGTCTTTCCACTGACCAGCCCCATCCTGAAGCTGTCAGTCAACATTAGCATACAAAAAGACAGCACTTTGGAGATTCCAAAGACTTTAGGAGTTATAGGCCAGGAAAAAGGGATGAAGACCAAATATATATTTCATAATATCACAAAGCTCCTTTCAACTACTTCTGAGTTTATGGTTAATAAGGAGATTTGGGAAAGTTCCTAACCACAGTATGGGAGCCAGTTGCCAGGGGAACCAACCGTATGATTAGAGGGTTCCAACTCACAGCCCCAACCCCAACTCTGAGAAAGGGAGAGGGGCTGAAGGTTGAGAAGATCACCAATGGCCAATGATTCAATCAGTCATACCTACATAATGAAGCCTGCATGAAAATCTGGAAGGACCAGGTTTGAGGAACTTGCAAGTTGGTGAACAAGAATATATCCACATGCTTGGAGGGTGGCATGCCCCAACTCATGGGGACAGAAGCTCTGGCCCTTGGGATATTTCCAGACCTCATCCTATGTATCTCTTCATCTGGCTGTTCAATATGCTTTGTAATGAATGGGTAAATGTAAGCAAACTGTTTTCCTGAGTTCTGTGGGCTGCTCTAACAAAGTAATCAAACCTGATGAGGGAAGCATGGAAACCCTGATTTATAGCTGGTCAGTCAGAAGCACACATCACAACCTGGGATTTGTCATTGGCATCTGGAGTGGGGGGCAGTCTTGTGGAACTGAGGCCTCAACTTGTGGGATCTAATGCTATCTCCAGTTAGGCAAGAGTTGGAATTGAATTGAACTGAAATGAATTGAAGTGAATAAGAGGACATCAAGCTGGTATCTGCTGGAGACTCTGATATCAGAAGTGTTGTGTTGAGTAACTGAGAATAGGACAATACAGCTTGTTTTTTGCACTTTGCTTTTTCTCTATATATCTCTACCAATCCCCTTCAGCACATTTGAGAACTACCTACAAGTTACTTAGTAAGTGTGATATTTAGTTACTATCATTTGATGCAATCTATGAAGACAATCTTACTCCCTTTGCAGCTGGTAAGCAAATTCCCCGCAGGGAGAGCTGCTTCTTTCTGGGAGGCTATGCAGGGTAAAACCCTGTCAGGGATGAAGGTGGCCTCCAAGCTAGGGGGTGCTGACTGGCTGTAGGGGCTGCTACTTATGGTGCATGCTCAGGAAAGCTCAAATGGTGTGGGTAAGGACCTTGGCAAAGGGCAGACTCTGAGAGATCAGGGCGAGGAGGAGGAAGAGCAATGTGATAGGTGTGATAGCCCAAGGCTAGGTGGAGCATGGTGAGTGCTCTCCCCAGGAATCGTCATATCACTAGTCAATTTATACATTCAGGAACCTGCACCACATCTTTTGGAAACTGATGAAGGTGGTGGTATTCAGGTCACCAGCCCCCTACAGACACAGAAGTGGCAACATGGGCACCAGGAGGATGTAAAAGTGGGGCGGTAAATGTTTTCTTTCTTTCTTTTTTTTTTTTTTTTTTTGAGACAGGATCTCACTCTGTCACCCAGCCTGGAGTGCAGTGGTACGATCTTGGCTCATTGCGACCTCTGCGTCCCTGGTTCAAGCAATTCTCCTGCCTCAGCCTCCCAAGTAGCTGGGATTGCAGACATGCACCACCATGCCCAGCTAATTTTTGTATTTTTGGTAGAGATGGGTTTTCACCATGTTGGCCAGGCTGGTCTCGAACTTCTGGCCTCAAGTGATCTGCTCGCCTTGGCCTCCCAAAATGCTGAGATAATAGGTGTGAACCACTGTGTCCAGCTGATGCTTTCTTACTGAGCAAAAACTAAATACTAAAATATATATATAAAATATACAGATATATACATATATGTGTACACACACACACACACACACACACACTAGGCCACATAGAATTCCTCAATAAATTCCAAAAGGAACAATATCATTATATCATCTATACTATGTTCTCTGACCATAATTGTCAATAAAATTAGAAATCAATAACAGAAAACATTCATTATGTATGGAGTATGAAGGTCCCTCAACAAATTAGAAATAGAACTACCATATTATCTATGAATCCCACTTCTGGGTATATATTCAAAAGAAATAAAATCAGTATGTTAAAAAGGCATATGTGCCCTCAGGTTTATTGCAGCACTATTCACAATGGCCAAGATATGGGACCAACCTGTGTCCATCAATGGATGAATGGATAAAGAAAATGTGGTACATATACATAATGGAGTATTATTCAGCCTTCAAAAAGAAGGAAATTCTGTCATTTGGAACAACATGAATGAACTTGGAGGATTTTATGTTAAGTGAAATAAGTCAGACACAGAAAGACAAATACCACATTATCTCACTTATATATGCAGCCAAAAAAAGTCAAACTCATGGAAATAGAATAGAATGGTGGTGACCAGAGGCTGGGGATGGTGGGGATTGGGCAGATGATATGATTTGGCTCTTCATCCTTACTCAAATCTCATGTTGAATTGTAATCCCTAGTGTTGGAAGAGGGGCCTGGTGGGAGGTGATTAAATCATGGGGGTGGACATCCCCCTTGCTTTTCTCATGATAGTGAGTGAGTTCTCTTGAGATCTGATTGTTCAAAAGTGTGTAGCACTTCCCCTTTCTCTCTTTCTTTCCCGTTCCACCATGTGAAGATGTGCCTGCTTCCCCTTCACCCTTCTCACCTGACTGTAAGTTTCCTGAGACTTCCCCAGCCATGCTTCCTGTACAGCCTGTGGAAGTGTGAGTCAATTAAACCTCCTTTCTCAAAAATTATGCAGTCTCAGGTAGTTCCTTACAGCAATGTGAGAATGGATTAATATAGGAGACGTTGGCCAAAGGGCACAAAATTTCAATTACACAAAAGCAGTAAATTCAAGAGATCTATTGTACATCATAGTGACTATAGTTATTAACAATATATTGTATATTTGAAAATCACTAAGAGAGTAGACTTGAAGTGTTCTCACAAAGAAATAAGTCACGAGGTGATGCATCTGCTAATTTGCTTGATTTAGCTGTTCCACAATGTATACATATTTCAAAACATAATGTATACCCTAAATATATATTTGCAGTTGTCAATTAAAAAATAAAGATTGAAGGAAATCAATGACAGAAGAATAGCTTAAACATCTTATATGTTGGAAATCAAATAATGTTACTAAAGAAATTTTGGGCAGAGTGTAGTGGCTCACGCCTGTAATCCCAGCACTTTGGGAGACTGAGGTGGGTGGATTGCTTGAGACTAGGAGTTTGAGACCAGCCTGGATTACATGGAGAAACCTCATCTCTAGAAAAAACAAGAAAGCCCCAAAACATAAAAATTAGCCAGGTGTGGTGGTGCATACCTGTAGTCCCAGCTACTTGGGAGGCTGAGGTGGAGGATGCATTGAGTTTGGGAGGTTGAGGCTGTAGTCAGTCATGATTGCACCACTGCACTCCAGCCTGGGCAACAGAATGAGACTCGGTCTCAAAACAACAACAACAAAAGAAATCTTGGAATTAAAAATAAATCATAAAAAATTTTAAAATAGTTTGAAGTGAATTGGAGGTGAGGCAGTCCCAGATGTGGACCCTCATGGACTGAGGTCAGGTTGACCGAAATCTCTGAGACACAGAAAGACCACAGCTGTCAGGAGTGTCTGTGCACTAGAATTAATGGGTTGCTAGATAATCCTGAGGCTACGCTGTCAGAATTTTACTGCCAATAATGTTGCAAAGTTCTTATTGAGCAAGTGTGTATCTAGATGCTTGGAATTCCCACACTTTTCTTGAAGGATGTGTTGTTTGTGAATTATCGCTTGGGTGACCATATGTACTAGATTGCCTGCGACAGTTTCGGTTCACGTCGGCTGTCCTGACAAAATTATTAAGGGCACCACTTTTTTCACAAGTGTCCTGGTATGAGTGATACATTATGTCATCACCCTAATTATCAGTTTTAACTTAAGTTGGCCATGATCTTAAAGGGTTGATATTTTTGCATTAAATAATGTGTTTGTAAATTATCATCACAGTATTCTTTTGGTCATTGTTTTGTTCTTGTATAATTACTGCATTACTACCATTTTGATTGATTTGTTCCTCTCCTCTAATTCATTGTTATCATGCTTTTTGTCCCATGGGAAAGTTAGAATGGATGAGATGGGCAAGCTGTAGGGGACGTTGTGTCCCCAAGTGGAGCACATTCAAAAGAGTTTGTGAGTCACATTTCTTTGAGGTCTGCTTCCTGCTGTGAAGCTGACTTCCTGTTTCAGTACATTCTCATTTCTCACCCAGAAGAAAACACATTTCAGGACACTTAACATTTAAATTCTATCAAGAAATTTATTTTCTTTGATGTGGATGCAGCCAATTTAAATTTCATCACAGGTGCAGAAGAACCAGAAGCAATAGAAAGAGGAGCAAATTGATCATCATCTAGTGCCTGCGAGCTGGATTTGGGTCACCTGGGTGCCTCCCTGTTTCGAGAGCCAACAACGTGGTGGTTTCAAGGACCTCTGCCTCTGGTTTGGGACCACAAATATTTCCTAATCTCTAGAAATGCTCTCAGTTTATGATCTGCTTTAGACATGCACTACTAAGTTTATATCAAAGGACATTCTGGTTTGAAATGTGCTCTGGTATCCGTCAATGAACATTTTTCTTCATGCTCAGTAGCAATGATGGTTGAAAACTGTTCTTGCCATTAATAAATCTGGAATAGGGGCCAGGTGCGGTGGCTCACGCCTGTAATCCCAACACTTTGGGAGGCTGAGCCAGGCGGATTACTTGAGGTCAGGAGTTTCAGACCAGCGTGGCCAACATGGTGAAACCCTGTCTCTGCTAAAAATACAAAAATTAGCTGGGTATGGTGGCAGGCGCCTGTAATCCCAGCTACTCAAGAGGCTAAGGCAGGAGAATTGCTTGAACCCGGGAGGCAGAGGTTGCAGTGAGCCAAGAACACACACCTGCACTCCAGCCTGGGCGGCACAGCAAGACTCCGTCTCAAAACATAAATAAGTAAGTAAGTAAATAAATAAATCTGGAATAGGCCTAACCAGCATATTTTGCAACCATAAAGACAGTCCTAGGTTATGTCCCCAGGGCCAAAAAGAAATCTGGGGTGGCATAAAGGAATTCAAAACGAGCGGAAAATAATGTGAGTTGCTTCTTCCTATTTCCTTTTCTGCTTGGGTCTCACAAAATTCACAGCATGTCTGCTGTGTGGTTTTTGTTCTTTAAGGTTCCTGCAGGGTAAAGGACAACCTATGGGCAAGATGCATGGAGGCCGGGCGCGGTGGCTCCCGCCTGTCATCCCAGCACTTTGGGAGGCCGAGGCAGGCAGGTCACATGAGACTAGGAGTTCTAGACCAGCCGGGCCAACATGATGAAACCCCATCTCTACTAAAAATACAGAAGTTAGCCAGGCATGGTGGTGCATGTCTGTCATCTCAGCTACTCGGGAGGCTGAGGCAGGAGAATTGCTTGAACCCGGGAGGTGGAGGTTGCAGTGAGCCGAGATCGCCCACTGCGCTCCAGCCTGGGAGACAGAGCAAGACTCCATCTCAAAAAATAAAAAAAAAATAAAAAAAAAAGATGGATGGAACATGTATGGCGTTTTAGGGTACATATGTTGATATACTACTTTGCTAGAGGGTAGACTTATAGCGGTCTGGAATGTTTAGAAACATGGTTAGAAACTGGAGGTTACTGGAAAACATCTTTGAACTCGGGAAATTAGTGCTATGAAGCACAGTACCTAAAAGCCACCAACTGTCCTCCTAGGAAAGACCTTTCGGTCATTTTCTCATAACACCTTGATATGGTCTTGGTGTGTGTCCCCTCCAAATCTCATGTTGAAGTGTGATCCCAGGTGCTGGAAGTGGGGCCCCAGGTGCTGGAAGTGGGGCCTCCTGGGAGGTGTTTAGTCATCGAGGTGGATCCTCATGAATGGCTTGGTGTTATCCTCTTGGTAATGAGTGAATTCTCGCTCTGGGTTCATGTGAGATGTGGTTGTTTAAAAGTGTGTGGCACCTCCCCCACCTCCTCTTGCTCCCTGTCTCACCATGCACTGCTTCCCCCTTCACCTTCAGTCATGATTATAAGCTCCCTGAGGCCCTCCCCAGAAGCAGATGCTGGTATCACACTTCCTGTACAGCCTGCAGAACTGTGAATCCACTAAACCTCTTTTCTTTATAAATTACCCAGTCTCAGGTATTCATTTATAGCAACACAAAAAATGGACTAATACGCACCTAGACTTGAATTTTGCTCATAAGTTTCCCTTACCCTTTTAAAGGGCCTAACAGTTTATAACCAGGGGCTAGTGAACCAGTTTGAATTCAACCATTTTACTTTCTTCTGATGTACACTCTCCTAAATGGGTGGTACTACAACCCCAAACCCACCACTAGAGATTTTAATTCAGGAAATCTGATAGCGGGGGTCTAAGGATCAGTTTCAACAAACATCCACCTCCCTCGGATTCTGTGGTGGGCGTTTCTTGAACCACACTGTTGTGGCGGGAAGGCCACGTCCTATGAAACAGCTGGGGAAGCACAGGGTACCAACTGGAAGAGCCCAAGCTGGGATCCTCCTCAGGCTGAATCCACGGTCTCGGATTTGTGAGATTCAGAGTGAGGGGCAGATCTGTTGCAGCAGGCCTGTATTTTCTCCACGGCCAGAGCAAGTCAGGTGAGCAGTGCACCTGTGACAGCTGGAAAGGCAGGTGAAACTTGCATACCTAGGAAAATGAGCACTTTTACCTTCAAGTGTTTCATCTTTGGAAAGGTTTATGATGGCTGCTTAAATTAGGGTTTCTTTGGATTATTGCAGTGTCCAGGTATTGTTGGGTGCTGTATTCATTATTGGTGCCAAATACCAAGAAATAAATAATAAACATGATATACAAATGTTTATGCGATTCTAAATATTTAATAAAAACCAAATTCATGGGAGGAAAAAACTAAGTCCCATGCTTTTTCATTTCCTCAAACTAGAGTCTAAATAGCATGTGTATGTAGGAGGATAAACATCCGCGTGACACACTTCCAGGTTGAAAGGAAGCAGAATGGCCTAAAGTCAGTCCCCATTGTTCTATCCTGGCTGCTTGGCCTCTGGAAAATTACTTAATTTTGCTGTTTCAGGTACTGTTTGTGAAGCTGGAAGCAGGGGATGGGAGTGACATATTTTGTCCTTTATAAACTTCATGAGCTGATTTATTACCATTTACCCAAATGACAGGATGTCTTTCAAATGTACAAAGCATGAAGGTATTCAAACAAAAGGCTATAAAAATATTGATTTAGAAATGGTCGAACCTCCTATGTTTCCAGGAAGACCATGTGCCTTGTTCTACACATTCACTTGAGTAGCAGGTGTGGTCATGTGGAAATATTTACCTGGAGGAGAACCAAGTAGAAAGTTGACACTTTTCACACAAATCTACCTAAGCCATTGTACTTACTTATATTGGAGAAAATGCAGCTCCAGCGTTCTAGGTGCCATAATCAGAATATGGTTTTATGCTTTAAGTGTTTTATGGTTATCCTCATTTCATATTCATCACTACTTCCTCAGACAAAATTTAGCAAACTTTAATCTTTATTAAGGTTTTGTATAAAAATGGAGGCCAGGTACGGTGGCTCATGCCTGTAATCCCAACACTTTGGGAGGCTGAGGCAGGAGGATGGCTTGAGCCCAGGAGTTCAAGAATAGCCTGGGCAAAATAGTGAGATCCTGTCTCTACCAAACAAAACCAAAACCCAAAATTCGCTGGGCATGGTAGCATGGACTTGTAGTCCCAGCTATTCAGGAGGCTGCGGTGGAAGGATCTCTTGGGCCTGGGAGGGGGAGTCTGCAGTGAGCCAAAACTGAGCCATTGCACTCAGGCCTGGCTGACAGAGTGAGACTCTGTCTCAAATAAATGAATAATAAAAAAATAATGGGGCAGGGCATTGTGGCTCACACCTGTAATCCCAGCACTTTGGGAGGCCAAGGTGGGAGGATTACTTGAGGTCAGTAGTTCAAGACCAGTTTGGCCAACATGGTGAAACTCCATCTCTACTAAAAATAAAAAATTAGCCAGGCATAGTGGTACATGCCTGTAGGCCCAGCTACTTGGGAGGCTGAGGCAGGGGAATTGCTTGAACCCAGGAGGCAGAGGTTGCAGTGAGCAGAGATCACATCATTGCACTCCAGCCTAGGCAACAAGAGTAAAACTCCATCTTAAAAAAA
>NW_016808057.1:385398-392607 GCF_001698545.2 Rhinopithecus bieti
GAGAGATCTGCTGTTAGTCTGAGGGGCTTCCCTTTGTGGGTAACCCCACCTTTCTCTCTAGCTGCCCTTAACATTTTTTCCTTCATTTCAACTTTGGTGAATCTGACAATTATGTGTCTTGGAGTTGCTCTTCTCGAGGAGTATCTTTGTGGCGTTCTCTGTATTTCCTGAATTTGAATGTTGTCCTGCCTTACTAGGTTGGGGAAGTTCTCCTGGATGATATCCCGCAGAGCGTTTTCCAGCTTGGTTCCATTTTCCCCATCACTTTCAGGCACACCAATCAGACATAGATTTGGTCTTTTCACATAATCCCATATTTCTTGGAGGCTTTGTTCTTTTCTTTGTACTCTTTTTTTCTCTACACTTTTCTTCTTGCTTCATTTCTTTCATTTGATTTTCAATCTCTGATACTCTTTCTTCCAGTTGATCAAGTTGGTTACTGAAGCTTGTGCATTTGTCACGTAGTTCTCGTGTTATGGTTTTCATCTCTATCAGTTCTTTTAAGGTCTTCTCTGCATTGATTATTCTGGTTATCCATTCATCCATTCTTTTTTCAAGGTTTTTAGTTTCTTTGCGCTGGTTACGTAGTTCCTCCTTTAGCTCTGAGAAGTTTGATCGACTGAAGCCTTCTTCTCTCAACTCGTCAAAGTCATTCTCTGTCCAGCTTTGTTCCGTTGCTGGCGATGAGCTGTGTTCCTTTGGAGGGGAAGATGCGCTCTGATTTTTTGAATTTCCAGCTTTTCTGCACTGCTTTTTCCCCATCTTTGTGGTTTTATCTGCCTTTGGTCTTTGATGATGGTGATGTACTGATGGGGTTTTGGTGTGGGTGTCCTTTCTGTTTGTTAGTTTTCCTTCTAACAGTCAGGACCCTCAGCTGCAGGTCTGTTAGAGTTTGTTTGAGGTCCACTCCATACCCTGTTTACCTGGGTATCAGCAGCGGAGGCTGCAGAAGATAGAATATTGCTGAACAGCAAGTGTTGCTGTCTGATTCTTGCTCTGGAAGCTTTGTCTCAGGGGTGTACCCTGCCATGTGAGGTGTGAGGTGTCAGTCTGCACCTCAGTTGGAAATGCAGAAATCACCCATCTTCTGTGTTGCTCACGCTGGGAGCTGGAAGCTGGAGCTGTTCCTATTCGACCATCTTGGGCGCCTAAATAAATAACTTTTAAACAAGTCCAGTGTTGACAGAGAGGCAGACTGTGAATATCTCAATTTTTTTTGTAAATGTGGCTATAAGAGATAGAGTCTTTGCTTTGTCTGCAATCTGAAATAACTCAAATGTTAATTTTCTGCTTTTTTTTTTTCTTTTCATCGAGTCTCACTCTGTCACCCAGGCTGGAGTGCAATGGTGATCTTGGCTCATTACAACCTCTGTCTCCCAGGTTCATGTGATCCTCCCATCTCAGTCTCCCTAGTAGCTTGACTACAGGTGTGTGCCACCACATATGCTAATTTTTGTATTTTTAGTAGAGATGGGGTTTCACCATGTTGGCCAGGCTGGTCTCGAACCCCTGACCTTAGGTGATCTGCCCACTTTGGCCTCCCAAAGTGCTGGGATTATAGGCATGAGACACTGTACCTGGTTTTTTTTTTTTTTTTTTTTTGAGACAGGCTCTTACTCTGTTGCTCAGGCTGGAGTGTAGTGGCATGATCATGGCTCACTGCAGCCTCAACCTCCTTGGCTCAAGCAATCCCTCAGCCTCCTGAGTAGCTGGAACAACAGGTGTGTGTCACCATGCCTGGCTAATGCTTGTATTTTCTGTAGAGATGGGTTTTTTCTTTGTCCAAGCTGACCTCTAACTCCTGGGCTCAAGTGATCCTCCTGCCTTGCCCTCCCAAAGTGCTGAGATTACAGGTGTGAGTCACTGAGCTCAGCCCAAATATTAATCTTTAAATAGAGAATAAATATGATTATTACCAAGTTTTGTTCTGGATTCACCCACACAGACTTCCCCTAAGGAAGGCTGACTCCACTGAGTGCCTAACGTGGCAACAGCAGACATTGTCACTGAGCCTGGATTTGTTGCCACTTCCCTGCAAATCAACAAGCCATGTGGTAGCAGGATGATTACATTGGACCTTTCCCCATTGGGGAAATAAATTTGTCTTCTTTGGGATAGGCCTACATTTTTGGTATTGATCTGCCTTCCTTGACTGTAGTGTTTCTGCTTTACTCGTTATCAATAGTGACTTCATATTCCATATTATATTGCTTCTAATCAAGAAAGTCATTTCATAGCAAAAGAAGTGTAGCAGTGGGCTTGTGCCTACTTGAATCCACTATTTTTACCATATTCTTCATTACCAAGATGCTGCTGACTTAGGGTGGTAGCATGACCTCCTGAAGCCTCTGTTAGGCCATCAGGATACACTCCATCTTAGAGGATGCAGTAGGTGCTATGAAGCAGAAGCTAATATTTGTGTGCCCTTTATCTAGCAGGAATGTATGGACCCAGGAGTCAAGTTTAGAGGTAGGAATGCTTCTCTCACTATGGATAGGGACAGGAGGCAGAGAAATTTGAGGCAGAAAAGGGTGGGGTACCTACCAAGGGCCCCACCCTCAAGCCTGGAACCACGGTCCAAGGTGAGAACTTTACATCCTTGTTTTCCTGCTCAAATGTTGCCTTTTCCGAAACCATCCCTGGCCTTCCCCGCCCCCCATCCTGTACCCATAAAGACCCCAGGCTCCACTGGCAGAGAGTAGAGAAGGGGAGAAGAGAAGAAACAGCTGAGTGTCAGATAGAAGCAGCTTGACTTCAGAGGGATGGCTTGATGGCGGGGTAGGACTTTGAAGAGTCATCTGGAGGTTGCTGGACTTCAGGGATCCCCTTTCCAGCTGAGAGCTACTTCCATCAGCACTAAAATCCTCTGCATTCACCTCCCTTCAATTTGTGCGACCTGATTTTTCCTGGACACTGAACAAGAGCTCGGTGCCACAAGTGCAGATGCTAAAGGCTGTCACATGGACCGTCTGTTCTCGCAGGTGGAGAGCAACCACCTCATGAAAAGGCAGAGGGCCCACTGAGCTGTTTAACACCTAAGTCATCTGCAGACAGCAAAGCTGAATGACCCACTGTAATGCATGCCCTCTGGGGCTTTGGGGGTTGCAGGTACTTCCCCACTAGTCATTGTCTTGGGCCCCCCTGGAATTTTGCTCCCATCAACACCCAGAAGCACTTGCTCTGGCTCCTGCACCCATTCACCTGTACGCTCCCTCTCCCATGAGGGGTTGAGAACTGTGGGCCGAGTAAGCGAGGCACTCCTGTCACTCCTGTTGTGAGGCCTGCAAAAGGGTCAGGGAAGATTCCCTGTTTCACTATTACAACTAAAAACCCATTTGCAGAATTCTGGCTTCCCATCTGTACAATTCTGAGTTCTGCTGGTTTGGAGGTTTTCATTTCCAAGGGAAGGATGCTTCCATGAGGGGACATAAAGGTTTCCACTGAAATGGAAGCTGAGACTTCCAAATATCCATTTTGGTCTACTTATGCTCTTGAACCAAAATAAGAAGAAGAAAAAGAAGAAGAAGAAGAACAAGAAGGAGAAAAAGGAAAAGAAGGAGAAGAAGAAGAAGGAAGGAAGGAGAAGAAGGAAGGAGAAGGAAGAAAAAATAGAGAAGGAAAGAAAAAGACATGACCACTGAGAATCCATACCCTTCATGAATAAAGATTTGGGTCATCCTTAACAGGTAAAGTATTGTGACAAGCTGAGTTTCTGTCTGAGGGCAAAGAAAAGATGAAATGAGTGATCGGAGAATAAAGATGGAAAAAGAAACATATTTTGTGATGAGTTACAGAAAGGAGAATTATAGCGGCTATGCATATTTTCTTCTCTTCCTTTGTGTGTGTGTGTGCACACATGTGTGCACAAGCATGTGTATGTATGGTATATAGATTCTCAATGAATGTATGTTAGCTATTTTCTTTTCTCTTTTCCTTCCCTTTAGTGTTTTATACAAGTTTTGTTGATGGCTAACTTTACAATCTAGTCATTAGACTACAGAATATTCAGACGGCCTTATACCAAATTTGAAGAACAACTAATATAGCTGAGAGAGGAATGATGTGACTGCCTTCCAGAGACGCATACAATGAATGTTGGGAATTTGCATCTCTTCTTGAGGAAAATGTGAGAATGTCTTCCTTTGTATAGCTGAGAGAGGAATGATGTGACTGCCTTCCAGAGACGCATACAATGAATGTTGGGAATTTGCATCTCTTCTTGAGGAAAATGTGAGAATGTCTTCCTTTGTATGAAGGATAATTACATCTTGTAAGAAATACAGAGTCTCCCTCCTTCTCTTATCTTTCTCTTGCTCTGCTGCCCAGGCTGCAGTGCAGTGGCATGATCTTGGTTCACTGCAACCTCCGCCTCCTGGGTTCAAGTGATTCTCCTGCCTCGGCCTCCTGAGTAGCTGGGATTACAGGTGCCCACCACCACACCCAGCTATTTTTTTTCTTTTTGATTTTTAGTAGAAAATCAAAACGTTTTCACCATGTTGGCCAGGCTGGTCTCAAACTCGTGACTTCAGATGACTTGCCCACCTCAGCCTCCCAATGTGTTGGGATTACAGGCATCAGCCACTGGGCCAGAGTTGTGTTTCTTGTTGCATGAGAGTTCAAATATTTGTAGAAGAGTGTGTGTGTGTGTGTGTGTGTGTGTGTGTGGATGCTGAATAGCCAAAGGAGTGAGTAATAACCAGTTAACTAAGCTGTTATTATCTCTGCTTGAAGCCCGGCTTTCTTACATTCTGCTTTGTGATGCTAATGCTGAATCTTGAAACTATATTTTCATTTTGCTAGTAGCTCTCTTAGATTCTGCCAATAGGGGGCACTAGAGAGAGAGAGATGGCTGGCACCTGTGAGGCTGGAGGGCAAGAAGGGGTTGCTCTTTTTTGTTCTCTCCCTAAGAACTTTTTGACTTCTTCTCGTTCTGGTGAGTTTGTCACCCTGACAAAGGCAGCTTATTTCTGTAAGCTGAATCCAGTTTGCAGTCTCCCCAACATTAGCAGAACCAGCCTCATTATGCCTCCTCTGCGACTTTACCACCACCTGGCTGTGCTCCTTCTTCAGAGGTTTGAGATTCAGCTGCAGGAAGCCCCTCCGCTGAGCTTCTAAACTGTTGTAATTTTGAGAAGTGACAACGTGCTAGCAGCCCTCGTTTGCTCTCGGCGCCTCCTCGGCCTTGGCGTCCACTCTGGCCGTGCTTGACAAGCCCTTCAGCCCTCCGTTGCACTGTGGGAGCCCCTCTCTGGGCTGGCCGAGGCCGGAGCTGGCTTCCTCTGCTTGTGGGGAGGTGTGGAGGGAGGGGCGTCCGTGGGAAGTGGGGGTGTGCCGGGTGCCCACGGGCCAGCGAGGGCTGGCCGGCAACATACTCCGAGTGACCAGCTGGCACTGCCAGCCCTGGGCAGTGAGGAGCTTAGCACCTGGGCCAGCAGCTGTGCAGGGTGCGCAGGGTCCCCTAAGCACTGCCGGCCTGCCTGTGCCGAGCTCGAATTTTCCCCGCGCCTCAGCCGCCTCCCCATGGGGCAGGGTTCAGTACCTGCAGCCTGCCATGCTGGAGCTGAGCCCCACCCCTGCCCCCATCCCCCACCCCCGTGGGCTCCCGTGCAGCCTGAGCCTCCCTGAGGGGCGCCACCCCATGCTCCGTGGTGTCAGGTCTCATCGACCGCCCAAGGGCTGAGGAGTGCGGGCATGCAGCGCGGAATTGGCAGGCAGCTCCACCCAAGGCCCCAGCACTAGATCCACTAGGTGAAGCCAGCTGGGCTCCTGAGTCGGGTGGGGACTTGGAGAACTTTTATGTCTAGCTGGAGGATTGTAAATGCACCAAGCAGCACTTTGTGTCTAGCTCAAGGTTTGTAAATGCACCAATCAGCACTCTGTGTCTAGCTCAAGGTTTGTAAATGCACCAATCAGCACCCTGTCAAAATGGAGCAATCTGCTCTCTGTAAAATGGACCAATCAGCTCTCTGTAAAATGGACCAATCAGCAGGATGTGGGGGAGGGGGTCAGATAAGGGAATAAAAGCAGGCTGCCCCAACCAGCAGTGGCAACCCACTTAGGTCCCCTTCCATCTTGTGGAAGCTTGGCTTTTTCACTCTTCAGAATAAATTTTGCTGCTGCTCACTTTTTGGGTCCGCGCTGCGTTTATGAGCTGTAGCACTCACCGCGAAGATCTGTAGCTTCACTCCTGAAGTCACCAAGATCATGAACGCACCAGAAGGAACAAACTCGGGACACACCATCTTTAAGAAGGGTAACACTCACCGTGAGGGTCCGCGGCTTCATTCTTGAAGTCAGTGAGACCAAGAACCACCAATTCCGAACACAGTTTCAGCCACTTCTCTTTTGTTCTCCCAAACCTAAATTTGCCACTTCTGTGCTTGCTTAGTGTTCTGTTTCCCTTTTCTGTTACCAAGTTAACAATTTTTTCTACTTGGTTCACAATTCTGGATGTTGAGTTTTCTGTGATGTGGGACTTCCATCTCCACTCAAGATGGAGTAACAGGTGCTAGATTTGACTTACCTGAAACAACCAAAAATCCCAGACAAAATATATGAAACGAATGGTGTTCAGAACACTGGGAATTAACTAGTGAAGGACAGTGATGTCTGAGAGAAGGGAAATAGTGGAGATGAGCCTCTGATTGCCCGGCTTACTGCATTGAGGGTTTTCAGGCTGCAGGGTAGGGAGGGGAACCCAGGCAGAGCCCAGGGATCTCCTTGAGCTCCAGAAATGGAGCTGGGAGTTGGCCAGGTGGTGGAGTTTGCATAATAGAGCATCAGAAAGAGCTTATCTTCGAAAGACATGAAGAGAATAAAAATACAAGCCAAGGTCTGGGAGAAAATAGTTGCAAATTGAATATCTGATAAAGGACTTTAGTCCGAAATATATAAAGAACTTTCAAAGCTCAATAATTAGAAAACAGTCCAGTAAAAAATGGGCAAAAGATTTAAACAGACCCTTTACCAAAGAAAATATACAGATAGCAAATAAGTCCATGAAGAGGTGCTCAACACTGACAGTCTTTAGAAAAATGCAAATTAAAACTACAATGAGATACCAGAACACACCTATATCACTATGTCTAAAATTTAAAAGATTGATATCATGTGTTGGTGAGGATGTTGAGGAACTGGTGCTCTCACCCTGCTTGTGGAAATGTTAAATGGTATACTTTGAAAAAGCAATATCGGCAGTTTTTTCTGAAG
>NW_016808057.1:392969-413072 GCF_001698545.2 Rhinopithecus bieti
TTTTTTGTTTTTTTGAGACCGAGTCTCCCTCTGTTGCCCAGGCTGGAGTGCAGTGGCATGATTTTTTGGCTCACTGCAACCTCTGGCAACCGTGTTCAAGTGATTCTCGTGCCTCAGCCTATCGACTGGCTGGGAGTACAGGTGCGTGCCACCATACCCTGCTAATTTTTATATTTTTAGTAGAAATGGGGTTTCGCCATGTTGGCCAGGCTGGTTTCAAACTCCTGACCTCAAGCAATCTGCCCGCCCAAAGTGCTGGGATTACAGATGTAAGCCACTGAGCCCAGCATTGAAGTTAAACATACACATATCATATGACCCAGCAACTCCACTCCCAAGAGAAATGAAAGTGCATATCCTTACAAAGACTGGTGCCAGATGTTCACAGCAGCTTTATTGGTATTAAGAACAACAAAAAACTAGGAACAACCCAAATATCCATCTACAGGCAAATGGATAAACAGTCTGTGTTATACACATGCAATGGAATACTGTTGAGCAATAAAAAGGCATAAACTATTGAAACATGCAAAAAATGGATAAATCTCAAAATAATTTTGTTGACAGAAAGAATCCAGACCAAAAAAAGAGTACATGTTATATGGCTCCACTTATATGAAATTCTAGAAAATGCAAACTAATCTACAGAGACAGAAAGCAGATCAGCAGTTGCTTAGAATGGAGAATGTAGGTAGGGGCACGAGAGAAGGATTGCAACATGGTTTCTCTAAGGGGTGATGGATGTTTATTATCTTGATTGTGGTGATGGTTTCTTGAGTACACATGTACATAAAAACATAAGATTGTATACATTAAGTATGTAGTTTATTGTATGTAAGTTATACATCAACAAAGGTGTTAAAAATGGAGAATAAAACAAATCAGAATACTGTTAGGATGGTGCTGTTAGATACTGTACAAGTATTCCTTTTAGCAGCCAACAAATCGGCTTCTCTCCTGCATCCGTGGCCTTGAACTGCATTTTCACTAGAGAACTTTTAGCTTGGGGCAAAAAGTATTTAGCTCTGGGTGTGGGGGAAGATTTTTGTTACTTCCTCCTGTGGCCTATATATGTGCAGAGAGGAAGAAATAGAGTTCACAGCCATAGTCCTCAAATGAAGAAGGAGCAAAGGAGTAATAGGGTCACTAACTGGACAGAGTCCGAGAATAAACGGACAAGAGCTTACGCAGGCAGATGGACGTCCTTCTGTCTATAATATGCTTAGCATAGGTGCAGTGGTGGCAGGGCAGAGGGATGCATGCTTCTCTGTATAACACGTTCTCTCACTTCCTTGTATCAGAAGAGGTTTTATAATCATAGTTGCTTTCAGAAAGAACAAAATGAAACTTTCTAGTGGCATTCATAAAGCCATAAAAATAATGGGTTGTGTAGCTCATCAAGATCCATTGAGGCAGGGCGCTGTGGCTCATGCCTGTAATTTCAGCACTTTGGGAGGCTGAGGTGGGCAGATCACTTGAGGTCAGGAGTTCGAGATCAGCCTGGCCAACATGGTGAAACCCCATCTCTACTAAAAAAAACCCAAAAATTAGCAGGGCATGGTGGCAGGCGCCCATAATCCTGGCTACTCAGGAGACTGAGGCAGGAGAATCGCTCGAACCCGGGCAGTGGAAGTTGTAGTGAGCTAAGATTGTACCACTGCACTCCAGCCTGCACAGTAGAGTGAGACTCTGTCTCAAAAACAACAAAACAAAACAAAACAAAACAAAACAAAAATGATCCATTAGTGAGTTTGTCTGTGAGAAGCAAGGGCCATTTTCCCCTTCCACTTTTCATTATCACTACTGAGATTATTGGTATTGTGGATGCTCCTTGTGTGTGTACAGAAAAAAAAGAGAGGTACTACATAGAGTGGTTAGAAACAGAGATAAGAGAAACTACAAGAGAGAAACAGAATCAGGTCTCCGTTTTTTTTTTTTTTTTTTTTTCAAATTAGAAAAGGACTTAGCGTCTGGACACAACAAAGAAGTGCTGGAAATTCAGTGATCAAAGATGCTTCATGTAATGACTTTATTTTTTAGGCAAGAATCTGGTAGCATGATAGTAAATAGCAGGAAGAGGTGTAAAAGAAGCATATGAAAATAATATTACATCACTGGGCTCCTTTGTCAGTAGGTCAGGTTATGACGTCAAATGGCAGTATAACTATTACCGATGTGTAGAATTTTGACTTAAAAAATGCTTGAGAGTAAAATCACCTGAGCTATCCGTAACACATTAGTGTCCATATCCTTTAGATCACCAGAAACAAAAAAATAAGAAAGCATCACCTGCATTTTACTATTGTTAGGATACACAGATCAAAATAGCATATAAGACAACTCATATTTAAGTCAGAATTTTTTTTTTTTTGGCCTGACACCATGAATTTATGAACTTGTGTAAGACAAGGAAAAGGCATTTAAAAAATGTCTCTGAGCTGGGCGAGGTGGCTGACATTTGTAGGTGGATTGTTTGAGTCCGGGAGTTCCAGACCAGCCTGGGCAACATGGCGAAAACCTGTCTCTACTAAAAATACAAAAAATTAGCTGGGTGTGGTGGTGTGCACCTGTAGTCCCAGCTACTTGGGAGGCTGAGGTGAGAGGATGGGTTGGGAGGTAGAGGTTGCAGTGAGCTGAGATTGCACCACCCAGCCTGGGTGACGATAGAGTGAGACCCTGTCAGGGGGAAAAAAAAAAAGTCTCTTGGTTGGTTTCAAGGAATTGCATAAATGAATACCTGGGAAATGCTTTGGAGTATTGTGGAGTATATATAGGAAGGTATCTTAAATGTTTAGCTTGAGAGGGCAACAATAATAATAATAGCATTTCCAGCTTATGGAAGATTGGTAATTTCTATTCACCAAAATAGTATGTATTTAATTATATTATAGATTAAAATATTAGAGTGCATAGAAATAGTATCACAACTGATAATCTTTTTAAGATTACACAAGTTTTGAAGGGCAAAACATATGGTGGACATTTGCTATTTGGCCATTCAGCATCTGAAACCCCTATGTTAGAATTCCCTACGTTTATAACCTAGTTGGTAGAGGCGTAAAAATCCCAGATGCTTGCTTTCCCTTGCCTGGTATGCTCATTAGTATGCAGGCTTAACCTGGATTTCACCATTTGGATCTAGCTGCACCAGATTGTCACTTGGAAGCTAGTAAAGGGAAATAAAACAAACAATAGAATCCGCAAAGCAGAAACAATAACTAAACCTAGGAATAGCAGAGCTCTCTTTCGCTTTGGATCAGTCAACTGTAGTGGTTGCTGGGAAATAAAGTTTCAGGTAAAGAACTGGCAGCCATGCTGTGGGGGTGGCAGCTGTGAGCTCTGATTCCTTGCAGGGAGTCACCCAATCTTTTAAATTAACTTATCTGATTAAAAAAAGGTAATGACTGTTCATTATACCAAATCTGTAGGATACAGAAAAGGTGTATGGGTTTCTGTGTATGTATGTATGTGTATATATATACACACACACATTTAGGGTTTTCTTCCTAAAATTGGGATCATACCCTATAGTTTTACGTCTTTCAATGCAATTTTTGATATTTTGTATGTCGTTCTTTGACAATGCAATTTTAAATACATCATTTAACTGTTCTTCTACTGAATATTTAGACTCTCTAATAGTTTGCTGTCAGAGGTTTCAAAGAATATTCTTGTATATAAACTCTACTATACCTCTAATTGTTGCTTTAGGATAAATTCCTAGATGGCAGATTACTAAAACTCAGCGAAATCTGAGCCTTTTTGCGGTTCTTGATATGGTTATAGAGTTGTTCTCCAGAGGCGGCTGACCCACTCTTGAATCACTAATGGGTTTTGAATAGAAAGCATTGACACTGAACTTTAATAAAACTGTAATGTCAGACATGATTTTTTTTTTTTTTTTTGAGACAGAGTCTCGCTTTGTCACCCAGGCTGGAGTGGCAGTGGCACGATCTAGGCTCACTGAAACCTCCACCTCCTGGGTTCAAGTGATTCTCCTGCCTCAGCCTCCCAGGTAGCTGGGACTAACGTTGCATAAAAATATTTTTTAAAATAATGACTATTGTAGCTGTTATGAAAGCATACTACTTGCCTGACATGGCTATGTGTTTTAGAGACATCATCACATTGACTGATTGACTGAGACAAGGTCTTGCTCTGTCACTCAGGTTAGAGTGCAATGGTGTGATCATGGCTCACTGCAGCTTCAGTCTCCCAGACTTCAGCAATTCTCCTGAGTAGCTGGGACTATAGGCATGCATCACCACACCTGGCTAATTTATTTTTATTTTTAGTAGAAATGGGATCTTGCTACATTGTCCAGGCTGATCTCAAACTCCTGAGCTCAAGCAATCCTCCTGCCTTGGCCTCCCAGAATGCTGGGATTATAGGCATGAGCCACTGCACCTGGCTGACATTATCACATTTAATCCTCACACTGATACTTTTTACTGGTACTTTCAACCTCATCAATAAAATGGGGGGATATGGCCAAATATTTTGCTAAAGGTCACATAACTCATGAAATGTGGACTGAGGAATCAAGCATTGTCTTTTTTTTCCTTTTTTTTTTTTACTTCAAAGTTCATTTTCTTTCCTTTAAACCACTGTAACCCAAGAACTTAAATTCCTTTATCAGTTTCGAAATGAATACTTGGGAGGAAGGAAGTATAAGTGAGTTGGAAGCAGTAGATGGCAGGTGGAAAACAAGTTAAAAAGCATAGTAAGTCTTGGTTAAAAGAATTTACCAACTGACAAAACACAGTGTTAGCAGGGCGTTTCAACCAATGAGTATTTATTAAAAGCCAGAGGTGCACCAGGCACAGCTGTCCACTAGGCTAACAGACACAAACGATGTAACCAATTCACTTATTAGCTTATCTGATTAAATAAAATACATTTCATAGAAATGATTATCAAATGCATTGTGGATAGAAACAGAATATCCTTTATACTTACAGATCTTATGATACCCTAAACAATTATTAATAAAAACCAGCCAACCCATATGGTAAATAGCATACCACCAGTTATTTTATTTTAGTCAGCAAAAGATAAAAACATACAAATTTCATGCTGAAATGGATTTTAGCATTATTGAATGCTGAATACAGACATCCTGTTTCCAAACTACTATCATGGTCCACCTACGGTCTTAAAATTCATTGTTTTCATCCTGTATTAAATCACTATATACCTTTTGGCTTAAAAATTAGGTTTGGTTTCAAAATAAGTTTAATTTAGTACTTCAGTCACATGCCTCACAGATTCTTGACCAGTCCAATTAACTATTAGTTACAGCAACAAAACAAAACATAAATGGAATGTTAAATCCACCTTGCTTGATATTCTTGCCAAAAAGGAATTGAGAAATTAAGATACACAGGTGATTTAAACCAGAACATAACAGGAGGACTAAAAAAAAAAAAAAAAAGACAAAATGTAGATGTTACTTGTTTGAAGCAAACCTGTCCACTGAGAGCCATTTATTGCCTTTCTGAGACTTATGGCTAATTCTTGAAAGGACCACATTGAGCTCGTCGGTACACGATGTATCCTTTAGTTTGAAAGTCGTTAAGAGGGGTGTAAGGGAGAGGCAGGAGGGCGGGAAGGACGAACAAGGTACAGGGTGGAGTGTTTGCTGATGCCGTTACGGTAATTATCCAAGAGTGTGTCCGCTGGGCCCTTCCTGAGACCTCCAGAGATGGGTCTGTTTTCTTCAGGCAGCAGCAGCAAAATCTTCCTCAGAGAGTCAAGGTCAACTTTTATTGCACAAGAACCAAAATTATGTCCCTCCCCACTTTCCTGAACTGGAGACCTTCACATGCAATGTCTGGATTCTCATCTGTTTGCGCCTCTGACCAGCAGGGCGCACTCAAACAAAACGCCCCGGGAAGCACCTTCTTCAAAGGGGAAACATGAGGTATTCTGATGGTCCAAGCAATCTGGTTGATCAGTCACCATTCTCAAGCAGCTTCTGTAAGTTACTTTGTATCTTGAAATAAAAGAAAAGGAGCTCCTATTATTAAATAGAATGGAATATATTAAGGGCATATTTGCTATAGTCTATATAGCGTTCTAGATTATTCCACTTTCAATAAAAAGCTACAAAAGGGTTAAATTTAGATGAGGCAAATAGATGCTTTTTCATAAACTAGAACTCTGGCAATCCACTTTTTCTTTGGGACATGGTCTCGCTCTGTCACCCAGGCTTGAGTGCAGTGATGTGATCATGGTTCACTACAGCCCTGACTTCCCGGGCTCAACGGATCCTCCCACCTCAGCCTCCCAAGTAGCTGGGACTTCAGGTGTGCACCATCATGCCTGGCTAATTTTGCACTTTTGTATAGATGGAGTTTCATCATGTTTCTCAGGCTGATCTAGAACTCCTGGGTTCAAGTGATCCTCCTGCCCCAGCCTCCCAAAGTGTTGAGATTACAGGTGTGAGCTACCATGTCCAGCTTACAATCTACTTTAAAATGAGAGAATATAGTGCTTTTAAAAAAAAGAGAGAATGGCAGAAAGATGAAAATGTCAGTAGAGACTGAGATAAATGAGACGAAAGAAAAAGAACAAGGAACTGGCAACACCAGTGTGACCCAAATGCATTAGAAGACAATAGGAAATTGGTCTTTACACAACCCATTTGATGGTTTTAATCAGACAAATGCCACGTAATAATGTTTAACACTCCTGTTACTGCAATTAGCTATTATTATTTAACATTTCCAAGAAGGTTGTGGATTTCACAGGGACAGAGACCAACCACATCAGATGTTTGGATCTTAAGACAGGTCCAATGTTGGACATCAAAAATGTTCTCAGTAAATGTTGAATAAAGGAAATTGTAAGAATTCAGAGCGGCTGGGTGCTGTGGCTCACGCCTGTAATCCTAGCACTTTGGGAGGCCGAGGTGGGTAGATCACGAGGTCAGGGGTTCGAGACCAGCCTGGCCAACATGGTGAAACTCTGTCTCTACTAAAAATATACAAATTAGCTGGGTGTGGTGGCGGGCACCTGTAATCCCAGCTACTCCGGAGGCTGAGGCAGGAGAATTGCTTGAACCTGGGAGGTGGAGGTTGCAGTGAGCCAAGATTGTGGCACTGCACTCCAGGCTGGGTGACAGAGCAAGACTCTGTCTTGCAGGGAAAAAAAAAAAAAGGAATTCAGAGCAAGGAATTCTCAACAACCAGCCCTGTGATGGGAGTAGAAACCTTGCAGATCAAAAGAAAGAACATATTGTTTATTAGAGGAACAGTCTGTGATGTCCTATGGGTGTTCTCAGGTGAGTGAGGAGGAAGGCGATCTGATATGTAAGTGCCAGCAAAGGCATGCCTGCTCCTGAGTCACACAACACCACACAAAGACAGGCTTTACACATGAAACCATGGGCCAGGGAGCCGAAGTAGCAGGATGAGTTATGTGGGTAGTAAGCGGTGGAGCAGGGATAAGAACAAAGGCCTGACTCCAATATTTATGCTCTTTCTACTATACTGTTCCACCATTAATTCCACTTCCAGAACTAAGAAAATAAGTGTTTACTTCAGTTCCCGTAAAAGACATTGCCTTCTTCCCCCACTTTCCTGCTTTGTTTCTTCCTCATGTATCCCTCAGGACCAAAGATAAATGGAAAAACAGGAGTGGGAGGTAGAAAAAGGGATAAAACAAAGAACTGATATCCCAAATCCACAAAACACACCTACGATGACACACACACAAAAGCCAAAAGTAAAACAAAGGAGGAAAATAAGCAATTTACATAGGAAAATCCAAATGGCCAATAAATATATGAGATGTTCAGCCTCAGTAATAATTACGAAAACACAAGTAAAAACCACAATGAGATCCAGCTTCACCCTATCTGACTGGTAGTGGGAAGGCTGAATGGACTAGGATGGTATCTGTGGGGAGAAACTTTGAGGAGACATTTGAAGACAGACTTCACTGGATTTGCCAACCAGTCCATCAGTGGCAGGTGAAAAGAGGGAGTTAAAAATTATTCTTAGATTGCCAATGAGGATGACTAGAAAAGCAGTGATGCCATGAACAGAAATAGGGGAAGTTATAAGCAGAGAAAGATCACGAGGCTTGGACATCACCGGCCCCCGAAGGCGAGAAGAAGGAATTGCTGGTATGGAGTATAAGACCTCCATGGTGTGGAGCTGCTATTTCACCGGCAGGCTGTGCTGCACTAGTGTCCAGCTGCCTCTGAGGAAAGGTACAGATGAATCAAAAAGAGCGTGGGTATGGCCTGGTACCTCTTTTTGAATACTTAGGTTCTTTTGAGCAATGTGTGCAACTTCTAACTTTTTAGAACATCGACACATGTATTTTGACCCCAAATCCACTTTTTACTGAATCAGTTTCTGCTTTGAGACAAAGGTGGTCTCCACTGGCGCTCCTGTAAACCTCCCCGGCCTCCCTGCTAGGCTGTCTGAACCCTGCACAAGACCCGAGGCTGCTGGCCTGCTGTGAACAAGCCCTTCTGTTTTCAGTTCCCTGATGACAGAATGTGGTGTCCTGGCGGGAGAGTGGGAAGAAACACAAAAGAAGGCAGCAGGATCCCATGTGTTTCTAATCCAAAGAGTATCATTGGTATGTCCGAGTGAACAAAATTGAAAATTAATACTCTCTGGGTTGCATGAAAGCCAAACATTTGTAAGCATTTCATTAAAAAAAAAAATCATTTATTTTCAATTCTCAGAAACTAATGGTTTAGAAAGGAAAAAAAGCTAACCCATACCTTCTCTAGGTTGATTCTCGATGTAAGAACTTTCCACATTTGCCCATAAATACAATGATTTAATATGAATTATCTGGCCTGACTTGGTTTAGAATGTAAGTTTGGAAACTTCTTTGCTTTTAATACTTTAGCTGTTAAATACTAACATTGAGTGTAGAAAAACAAAGATAATTTTACTCATTTGTATTTAATGTGAAATTTTACTAATTTGTATTTAATATGAAGAAATACATCTTCCCAAGTAAGCATAACTGTACTATGATGTAAAGCTACCAAATACTGGGCATTTGTGATAGCAGTTCTAACGGAACACTGGATTCTTCTCTCTAAGCCTTTCCTGAAGGATTAGAGTAAAAACAAAGTAGTTATCAGATAAAGGAGAAGAAAATAAGACACGTAAATCAGGTTTATTTCTGGGATATTTCTGGCACGCCTATCTTCTTTTCCAGCTCACTCTCCTGCTGCCTTCTAAGAATGCCACAAGCTAAGGACAGATTTGCCTTAGCGTTGTTTGGACTGTAGACACTTTGAGATAAAGGTACATCTGTGGCCTTATCAACAAAGCCTAAAGCTGAATTCTGAGGAACAGTAAAGCAGAGAGCTTTTAAGCACAACTTTGCAGTCAGACAGGCCTAGTTCAGGTTCCAGATCTGCTGACTTTATTTACATATTTTTCTTTTAATGTTCTCTCAGCAGACTCACGTCTGCTGCCTTTCTAGGTGTGTTACCTTCAGCAAGCTAATTTGATACTCTGATTCTTAGCCTATCTTCCATGGTTCTAATAGGGCTTACATGCAATATTTTATGTATGGGAACGGTCAGCCTGGGTGGAGTTGGGGCTGTACTTTCTGGGCCAAGCCAGTGGTTGGTCTCCAGTTCACTCCCTACTATGTCCCTACACTGAGCTCTGATGTCAGAGGTCACTTACCATTGGGCCCTGTGCTATTAAGTAATATGTCTAATCAAGGAGGAAAAACAAAAGACCCGTAAGACCACGTATTTCAGGGAAAATGAGATTAAAACCTGTTTCTTTGTGGAAATAAAAAATATTGTTTCCCGTTTACTATGAAAAGCCCCCAGTCAGAATTGATCATGTAGGTTTATTGCGGCACACTAACGGCGTCTGAGTGTGTAATCCCTGACCTGACCTAGGGCAATCAATAGGCACTACTGTGACTGCCCCCATACACAGGAAAGAAATAGGTCACCTTTTCTAATTTCACTATGTTAGCTGTAAGCTCTTGACAGAGAACCTCCACATTGAATTGTACTTGTGATCCCAGGCCAGATGGTGCTGCCTGTCTGTAAGAAAAAAGAGAAAAATTATTTTGGGCAGGGATGACAAGGAAAGAAGTGGAATGAACACATTTAAAATTGATTTGAACAGAAAATTGGTTTATAATAGAAGAGAGTGAACATTTCATTTGTTAATATTAGACAAAGCCCTGCAGTAATCCGCAACTCCAGGCTAGATGTTTAGGGAACTAATTCTTAAAGGCTCAGCTGGAAATCTCTTAAGCTATTTTTAAGTGGATATGGTGTGTTTTGGCTTCCAAACAAAAATCAGGCAATTATTTTCAAGCACGTGGTTTCTTAGAACTCTTTTATTAACCCCTAATATCCTCTCTGTCTCCACCAGAGCATAAACTTACAAGAATTATTGCACTTTTCAGCTATCTATACTAGAACTTTAAAAGTTTAGGAATGTCTTTATCTAGTTAATCAAATGTCCCTTGAAATGTGAGACGTTTGTAGTTCCTTCTTTGAGATTTATCATACAGCTATAATTGTCCTTGTCTTATAATCAGGCATGAGCCACTGTGCCTGGCCTGGAGTCACTTCTTGTCTTTATGTATATTAACTTTTTGAACAAGATGGGAGAAAGTAAGGGCAGAGTATGAATCCATACCAAACTGTTTATTAGGCTTTTGTATTTTATTAGTTCAAGTGTATATTTATGCTTCAAAAATAACTTGTATACCTGCATACATGGAAGCCACCTAAAGGTAATTCCTACAGAGTAAAGAAAGGTCCTAGAATGGTATAACACAGTATTTCTCAAAGTATAGAGCTCAGACCATTGCCATCAGCACCACCTGGGAACTTGCTGGAAATGCAAATTCTCAGGCCTCATGCCAGACCTACTGTATCAGGCACTCTGGAGATGAGCCCTGAAATCTGTTTAAACGATTCTAGATAATTCTGATGCAAATTAAAGTTTGAGAGCCACTGGTAGACTGAGGAGCCCATGGTTTTTGTAGTTATATACACCTGCAGCTGATTCTGCAAACTGTAAGACATTAAACTAATTATTACTCTGAGTCTCAGTTTCTTCATCTGTAAAATGGGAATAACAGCTCTATTCTAAAGTTGTGGTGAAAATGTAATGAGAAAAAATCATTTGTATTTGTATGTGTATGTATTCATTCTAATAGAGTCTTTAGCATGTGGTGGATACTCTGCCAGGAAATATCTCTACTTCAAAAACTTGGGCTAAATGTACACTTTCTAACATAGCATAAATTATTTCACTTTTAGGCAACATGTCAAAATCTTCATGTAAATAGGTTTAAAGAAAAGAGCTCTATGTCTGAAAAGGTTTAATTAGGCCAGTCATGTTAAAAAAAAGACTGATGGAAAATCTTCACAGACACATTCAACTAATTACTAGTCACATTGATCTTGACAGTGGTCAAGAGTTTTGTAAATAAGTGAGTTAATATAAAAAGTTATACATGATAAAATGTGCTGAGTTTCTTGAATTGCTTCTTTCTCTGAGTGTCCTGATTTACTGCCATTTTACTAAGGTAAACTTGCATAGTTTAATAAATGGGGCAAGGTCACAACTGCATCTTAGCATATTAGAGCAAGATAATATAAAATGAGGCTTGTTTCTTGCCTTCTTACTAGCAACATTACAACAACTCCAAAATAGTACAGGGTTAGGTCATCCATTTCTAGACCCTCCTACCTTTTTATTTTCCACATATACACTTAACAAAATATCTCATACAGAATGTATCTCCAATTAATGTTTACTAAGAAGGATGCTAAATTCTGGTCAATTATTACGTTAAGCAGAAAGGCAAGCAGATGACAGCACTAGAGGCAATTAGCTTACTCAGTATTATGGGTGTCCACAATGGAGGTTAGTAACCCCAGCTGCTCCTCCAGAGTATTAATTCTATATCTCATATAGAAGGTGGAGATGATTAGTGCACAGACACTGGAAAGGGATGAAAGAGAAACTTTCATTAGGTTAATGGCCAGGATCAACAACTCAGTGCCAATGTGGTACACTTGAGGCAAGGCATTTTCCAAAATAACTTGGTAAAGAGATTTTAAAAACATCCTTTCTAAACAGGCTGATGCTTGTTATAAAACTTACAGCTAGAAGAGACTTAAAATCCTCTAGCCCAAGTCCCTCAGTTTGCAAATAATGGCCCTTCTAATAGCATTGGTCAGAGCCAGACCCAAGTTGGAGTACCGAGCCAGCGTTCCTCCTCCCTGCGGTACTACCGTCCTCTGCTGGAAGAGCCTGGGCAGACAGTCCCCAGTCGTGTTCTCTGGTGACTCCCTCCTTTATCTGGAAACTAGACTGGGCATATTTTCCTTGGTTGGGAGGAACAGCCTAGAACTGGGTCAGGCTATTTTCAGAAGAACAATCGGTTACACACTGGAAGTTAAAAAAGTCGATGTCTACATTTTTGGTAAAGGGGATGAGGATAACATTTTCAAGTTGTGTTGGCCCCTGTTCAGGGGACATGGGACAGATGGCAAAACAAAATTACAGCTAGATAGAAGGAATAGGTTCTAGTGTTGAATACCACTGTAGAATGACTAAAGTTAACAATGATAGAGTTTCAAATAGCTAAAAGAGGATATTGAATGTTCTCAACACAAAGAGATGATAAGGGTGATGGATATGCTAATTACCCAGATCTGATGAGTATACATTATATGTATCAAAACATCACTATGTACTCCATAAATATGTACAATGATTATATGTCAAAAAAATAAAAACAATAACAAGGGTAAATATGTTTTATAATTTACAGAGCAATTTCCCAACTAATGGTACCCACTCAGAACTTAGTCCTCTGCAGGGTTTGGCACAACCACGAAAATGTGACCTAAGCCTAAGGAAAAAAAGCTGAAGTAGGAGACAGAAATTATCAAAGTAAAGATCTGGGTCACATTTCAGACAATTGAGATTGACAGTAGGTCTCGGCAATTTGAAGAGATTACTCCTTTAGTGAATGGAATCATTTTCTTAGTCACAGTAAATTCATGTACTTACACAATTGCATAGAATATAAGAATATGGTGAAGCATTGGACATTTCTGAGACTTGGCTTTATGTAAGATTCCAACAGTTTCTGACAGACCTGTTGGGTGGAAAACAAAAAACAACTGTTTAAAACCATAACACACTTCTTTTATCCAGCAATATCCCTATAGGGTACTTGAGAGAGGTAATTATTCCCAGGTAAAAGAAATCAGAGAAAATATCCACTGAAGCCTCCCAGTTGTCATTTTAACCAGTAGTTACAATTCCTTCCAACACAATTCATTGATTTACACACCTATCCACAGCCTTCTTTGTGTCAAGCATTGTGCTGGAATCAATGGTGAACAATATAACAATATCCTTGCTCTCTTACCAGTATAGCTAGTTATTAGAATAATAAGTAAGAAATTTGAGTTTTACTGGAAAATTTTTTGTTTTTTTGAGACAGTCTCACTCTGTTGCCCAGGTGACAGTGGCGTGATCACAGCTCATTGCAGCCTTGACCTCCTGGCCTCAAGCAATCCTCCTGCCTCAGCCTCCCAAGTAGCTAGAACTACAAACATGTACCACACCCAACTGATTTTTAAATTTTTTGTAGAGATAGGGTCTCACTATGTTGCCCAGGCTGGTCTTGAACTCCTTGGACCCAAGCAATCCTCCCACCTCAGCCTCCCAAAGTGCTGGGGTTACAGTAACAGAAATTTTTGAAACATAATCTCATGTATTCAGAATCATGAAGTGACCTCCATGAAGGCTATTCACTTTTGTATCCCCCACTGTAATCATGGAACTGGGTACTGTTTGCTAAATGAATAAGTGAATTAATATGCAAAGACCTATAATACAAAGGGAGGAAAGGGAACATGAAGAGCAGTCATAAGGCGAAACATGGGGACCCTTTAAAAGTTACAAATAGGCCGGGCGTGGTGGCTCACGCCTGTAATCCCAGCATTTTGGGAAGCCGAGGCAGGTGGATCACAAGGTCAGGAGTTCGAGACTACCCTGACCAACATGGTGAAACCCTGTCTCTACTAAAAATACAAAAATTAGCCAAGCATTAGCCGGCTCAGGAGGCTGAGGCATGAGAATCACTTGAACCCAAGAGTCAGAGGTTGCAGTGAGCCGAGATCGTGTCATTGCACTACAGCAGCCTGGGTGACAGAGCAAGACGCTGTCTAAAAAAAAAAAAAAAAGTTACAAACAGACATCTCCAACCCTTCTAAAAAACCCCCTCACAAGACCTCCATTCCTTACCCTGTGCAGGGAGACTCTTGGCTTTTCCTTCAGGTACTCTGTTCACATGGGCATCTGCCCGAGTTGGCTTTGCTTCTCCCTTGGAGACATTCAGAACTGTTTGGGATTCTGTCACATGGAAATCTACTAAGCCAAAATGGAGCTGGGTAAGTTTTCTCTCCAATGTATTTAAAACAGGATTAATCACCAAGTAAATCAATCCCTTAACATGCATGATGGTCAAGAACATGAATGGATCATCTCACAAGTTAATTGCGGTGGCTGGGGGCTGAAACTGAATGCTTAAGCAAATAAGTAATAAAGTGATATAAGGATAGTCTTTCATTTTCCAACTAACTCACATAGATAATTTGGCTATAACAATTGAAAATACTATTGAAATAAGAGGGAAGAAAATAGGCCAGGCATGGTGGCTCACGCTTGTAATCCCAGCACTTTGGGAGGCCAAGGTGGGTGGACCACGAGGTCAGGAGTTCGAGACCAGCCTGACCAACATGGTGAAACCCCGTCTCTACTATAAACATACAAAAATTAGCCAGGCTTGGTGGCACACATCTGTAATCCCAGCTACTTGGGAGGCTGAGACAGGAGAATCGGTTGAACCCGGGAGGTGGAGGTTGCAGGAGCCAAGATCGCGCCATTGCACTTAGGCCTGGGCAACAGAGAGAGACTCCGTCTCAAACAAACAAACAAACAAACAAAAAAGAGGGAAGAAAATATTATGTTTCTCTCTCTCAACTACCCCAATATTAGGTCTATTTAAGAGACCTCTGCTAAATGTGCATAAAAGGAAACGAATTTTTACCACATAGGCAATTCTTTTCCCTCGAACTCTCAAGGTATCCTTTCTCCAGATTCCATTCCTGATTTTTAGCTAGGAAGACAATGTGGCTTTTTCTTCTTTCTTTTCTTTCTTTCTTTTTTTTTTAAGGGGGTTGGGTGAGGATGTTTTGCGGGGAATTAAATTTTAGTCAAAATACAACAATTTCCCAAACCTCGAGAGTTCTCAGATTCAGGAGTTTGAGAACCAGAACTGCTGTATCCTTCCATGTCTTGCCTTCTTTGTTGAACCACTCCATCCAGATCTGAGAATTCATCATTGAAATCCTGAAAGGAAACAGTGAAATGAAGACAGGCTGATTTTCCCTTAGTAAACAGGCAGGCCTTTGTAACTCCCAGCCCTTTCACCTAGGCCTGACCTATAAAACATAGAATAGAAGGAAGGATTACCCCATATGACTGGGATTTTCCCAACAGAGCGCCGAGTATCTGGTTGCTGAAACAGATTTTTCAGGCAGTTAAAATTCTGTCAACAAACAGTGGCCAACTTGTTTAAAACAACAAATGTCTGGAAAAACACCCAGAATGCTAATAATTGAGAAGCTTCCAGTGTGAAGCTGAAGAGGTTTCATTAGCACTTTGTAATGAGAAAACCTGATTACTATATACATATATAACAGAAAAAAATAGGAAGCTTTAAATCCAAGTTCAAATATGTAGACAGAGAGAAAGATACTACAAAATTATAGTTTTTTTTTATTTTAAAAAAGTATTGGAAACAGAAAAGGAAAAATGGCTTTAGCAAATTCGGCCCTGAAAGTAAAGTTTAAGCTTTTTTTATTCCCTCAACTAAATCAAAACAGGGTTAGTGATGGTACATTTACATTTTAGAAAGATGATGGAGGAGTAAGGGAAAAAGCACAGACATTCTACTTTGTATTCTATTGGTTCCCCAAAGTGCTTAAGAACGGAAGAGACAAATAGTGTCATTAAAATGTCCTGGCAAAGGTACAATTAGGCTGAGCTTTTAACAATTTAGTCAGCTGCCAAATGAAGAAGAGACTCATCTTGTAAACAAATTACCAACCTTTCACCATGAACTAGCTGTCTTTTGTTCATCTCAACACTCACTTCAATTTCATACAAGGATTTATAGGAGAAGGAAAATTGAAAATTTCTTCAATTTAATGATTTCTTGAATGCCTATCTTGTATCAGGCAGTATGCAAAGCTCCTTACATACATGACTGCATTTAATCTTCACAGCCACATCACGAAGCTGGCATTTTAATGGATGAAGAAACTGAGTCAAAGCAGTTACAGAGCTTGCCTGATGATATAACATAGCTGGGTGGAGCAGACATGCCCTGTTTCTTCAACTGTACCTCAAATATTTTGGTCCTAAGCTCTTCCCACACCCTGGTCATGGTGTAAGCACAAGTGTAACTGTGGGACATATTCCCTTTCTTTTGCATTTAGATAGTTATATAGGCAACTTACCAGAGGCAGAGATGACGGGCGGTCTGCTCGGAAACTGTTTTCAGCAGAAGATGGATTGGGACTGTTACCAATACTTGTATTCTGAAATTATTGGAACAAAGCGAAAAACCAGATTAACTACGAAACCATAAGAAATACAGAAGAGAGATAGTAATTGAGGCTCAGGGACATCATACTCACTTCTAAGTGTCCACACACAGATTTTAGTAGTTTGTAAGTTGAATCTCTGGAGAGTAAGGAGACAAATATGTACTAAAAAACAAAACAGGATAATTATGAATAGATATTACCTGATGAGAAGTGAGAGTTGAGAGTTCAGAAAAGTATCTGTATACAGCTTTTTCACTTTCAAACAACATGGACCTCTCTTTGATCTATATTCTCATTCCTCTCAGCCAAACATTCCATTTTTATTCCATTTCTGGAATAAAGCAAACATTCTCCCATAAAAACAACAAAATTTTCAAACCCAATGTAAGAGTAATAAATACATGTAGGGCAAAATGAAGGCGCCAGAAGCCTGTTATTGGTGCCTCAAACAAGCCCAGAGAAGAAAAGGCCTGGACATTAAGAAAAGGCTAGTGACATTCACTGGATCCCCTTTAAAATCTCTCTCCCTCTGTTTTTGTTGTTAAGGGTATTTAACAATTCCCAAGGGTCCGCCTTCTCTGCTCTGACCTAGATTTCCACTGAAAACTTCCCAGTGGCTCTAATAGGCTAGCTCTCTTTCATGCCACTTCCAGATTCTTCCTTGTACAAATACGGAGATTTTCTAGTGGAGGCTTCTAAGTGAGCAGGGAAAGAAGTCAAATCAAAGCTAGACGAATCGTGAAGGCAAATGACATGAGGAAAAATGATTTTACCGTAAACAATATGTTCCGAAAATATAAAAATCCACTTTTTTTCTCCATCTATTTATGCCATAGAATGTTTTCAGACCTCCTTTCCGTGAGTTTGTGATTCTCCTTCTCATTTACCAATGAGGGAACTTGAATTATTTCCAAGCAAGTACTACATTCCAAAGTAATTAATATTGTGGGTTCTGGCATCAGGCAGATCCAGTTGCAAATTCTGGCTCTGACACTAAGTGGGTGACATTGGGAAAACTGCTTAACCCCTCTAACTTTCAGTTTGCTTAATAACAGTTATCCATTACAGGGTGGTAGCGAGAACATGCAAGAAAAGCATTAGTGTATGGCCTGACAAGGAGGAAATACTGATGACTGTTGGCTATTAGTATTTTTAAAAGATCCCCAAATAGATATTAACATATCTTCTAGCTTATCAGAACGGTCTCTTTTATCTTTCCTTCTTTCTTCTTCTCTCTACAAGTTTTCTAGTATGGTTAGAAAGGAAACGTATAGCCAGTCACGTTGGTTCATGCCTGTAATCCTAGCACTCTGGGAGGCTGAGGCGGGGGATCACTTGAGCCCAGGAATTTGAGACCAGCCCTTGGCAACATAGCAAGACCCCATCTCTATTAAAAAAAGAAAAAAGAAGAAAGGAAAAAGGAGAAATGAAATCTGTAGAATGTAGATTTTATGCTTTCATAGAAATAATAGGTAACAGATTAAAAAAATTTCACGTGAAAAGTAACCACTCCACTCCCTCTTTCTTGACAAGCTGAAATAAACACCACTTTAATGTAAATTTTTCTGATTGCACATGTCTGGGGTAGCACAATAGTCAATTCAGCTCTGGAATTTCTATATAGAAGGTAGCTGAGGCAACCTGTTAGTAAAGCAGGTCTAAAAACTGATCCCGCACCTGCAGTTGCAGAGCAGGTGCAAGTTTTATTTATCTGGAATGGCTCTAGGGAGGTATTGACTGAGGTTATGGGGAGGCTGGCCACCCCCACACCAGGAACTCCTCACTATCAACCTGCTTGCCTCACCCTGTCAGTGAGGTGGTGTTTTGTTGTTCTTGTTCTTTATATATATTTATTACTGTTTTGAGACAGGCTCGCTCTGTCACCCAGGCTGGAGTGTAGTGGTGCTCGAGCTCAGCTCACTGCAACCTTTGTCTCCTAGGCTCAAACAATCCACCCACCTCAGCCTCCCCAGTAGCTGAGATCACAGGTGTGTGCCACCACACCCAGCTAATTTTTGTATTTTTTGAAGGCAGAGGGTTTTGCCATGTTGCCCAGGCTGGTCTTGAACTCCTGGACTCAAGCGATCCACCCGTTTGGGCCTCCCAAAGTGCTGAGATTACAGGTGTGAGCCACCATGCCTGGTCGTCTCCTTTTTCTTTTTCTTGGAGACAGGGTCTTGCTCTGTTGCCCAGGCTGGAGCGCAGTGGCACAATCATGGCTCACTGCAGCCTTTACCTCCTGGGTTCAAGTGATCCTCCTACCTCAGCCTCCCAAGTAGCTAGGATCACAGGCACACATCACCACACCTGGCTAATTTTTATATTTTTTGTAGAGACGGGGTTTCACCATGTTGCCTAGGCTGGTCCCCAACTCCTGGGCTCAAGCAATTCTCCCACCTCAGCCCTCAGCCTCCCAAAGTGCTGGGATTAAAGGCCTGGCCTCCCTTTTTTTTTTTTTTTTTTAAATTTTTTTCTTCTTTAAGACTATTAAAGGAACGGAATATACCAGTTTAGCCTGATCTAGCAGATGTTAGCCTGACCTAGCTGAAGTTGAGAAATAATTTTATTTTTTTGACCTTGGTCAGGCAAGTATAATTAAGTCAGCAGGAAATTCAAAATTGGCAACACTTCTATGAGAATAAATCACCTTGTGAAGGGAAACAGCACTACATGAATGCCTACAGGCTATAATTTTTTAAAATTAGTCTTATAGAATTTTCCTGATTCACCAAAGGAGATATTTATGGTTTGGAGTCTTGGTCCTTGGCAAGAGGCCCCTCAGGCAGCAAAGCCCAGAGCAGGAGGACAAAGCGAAGGTGCCCTCACTCTGCTGCATACTCACCCTGTCTGTGACCGTCGCTATGATCAGGGCGTTTGGCACTAGAAGAGCAGTTTTGGTTTTCTTTATTAGGGTTACTGAGAAAGCTGGAATAGAGATCTGAAACAGAATGAGCAAGTTAATGCCAGTTCAGACTTGACAGAACAGCACTTCGAATCTTCACATTAAAGGAAAAAAAAAAAAAAGAAAAAAAGTAAACAGAAATCAAAACCAGCAGCAAGCTCCCCAGCCTCCATGAAGAAAAGTCAGTCTTACAGAGTGGCAGGAATATGTCCCTGAGCTCCTCAAAATGGTGCTTACTGAGCCGGAGGATAGATCTGAATCATCAATTGGACTGAAGATCTTGGTGGGAAACCTTTATCTTCAGACATGGAAATAGAATGCAAAATGTATATTCATTTTAAAGATAAGCCCAAGGCTCTAAAGAAATTTCAAGCTTGTGGTCACCCACTTTGGGCTAACTTCCACATGCCCCACTCTCCTCTGTCTTTAGGTGCATGTTGCGGGGAAAATGTTAAAAAGCACTGGTATAATAGGACCATCACTCGAGAGAAAACCTGGGATCCGAATTCTTGGCTCAGTTCTTTTTTTTTTTTTTTTTTTT